>NW_027142813.1:0-149000 GCF_026170545.1 Melanerpes formicivorus
CGGGGCAGGGGCTGGGCTGGGGCAGGGCAGGGCTGTGGCTGGGCCGGGGCAGGGCTGGGCTGGGGCTGGGCTGGGGGCAGGGCTGGGGCTGGGGTTGGGCTGGGGCTGGGGCTGGGGCTGGGGCAAGGCTGGGGCTTGGGGCAGGGCTGTAGCTGGGGTTGAGTCTGGGGTGGGGCCGGGGCTGGGTCCAGGGCACGGGCTGGGCTGGGGCTGGGGCTAGGCTGGGGCAGGCCTGGCACAGGGCTGGGGCTGGGGCTGGAACCAAGGCTTGGGCAGGGCTGGGGCTGGGGCTGGAGCCAGGGCTGGGGCCAGGCTGGGTCTGGGGCTGGGCTGAGGGCAGGGGCTGGGGCTGGGGGCTGGGATGGGGGCAGGACTGGGACTGGGGCAGGGGCACGGGCCGAGGCTGGGGACAGGGCTAGGGGCTGGAGCTAGGGCAGGGCTGGGGCCAGGCTGGGGCTGGGTTTGGCTCAGGGGCTGGGGCTTGGTCCAGGGCTGGGGCTGGGCTGAGGGCACAGCTGGGCTAGGCCTGGGGCTGGGGCAGGGCTAGGTTAGGGCTGGGCTGAGGCCGGGGCTGGTCCGGGCCTGGGGCTGGGCTGAGGGCAGGGCTGGGCTAGGCCTGGGGCTGGGGCTGGGTCATGGCTGGGCTAGGGCAGGGCTGGGGCTGGGGATGGGGGCTGGGGTTGGGGCTGGGACTTGGGCTGGGTCCAGGGCTGGGGCAGTGCTGTGGCTGGGGTTGGGCTGGGGCAGGGCCGGGGCTTAGGGCTGGGCTGGGGCTGGGGTTGGGCTGGGGCAGGGCTGGAGCTGGGGTTGGGCTGGGGCTGGGGCTGGGCTGGGGCTGGGGCTGGGTCCAGGGCTGGGGCTGGGCTGTGTCTGGAGTTGGGCTGGGTCTGAGGGTGGGGCTGGGTCTGGGCTGGGGGCCGGGGCTGCGACTGGGGGCTGGGTCCAGGGCTGGGGTTGGGCTGGGGCTGGGCTGGGGCTGGGCTGGGCTGGGGCTGGGGCTGGGGCAGGGGCCGGGGCTGGGCTAGGGCCGAGGGCGGGGCTAGGGTAGGGCTGGGCCTGGGGCAGGGCTGGGGCTGGGCTGGAACCAAGTCTTGGGCAGGGCTGGGGCTGGGGCTGGGGCTGGGGCTGGGTTTGGGCTGGGGGCAGGGCTGGGGGCTGGGCAGGGGATGAGGCTGGGGTGGGGCTGGGGCTGGGTCCAGGACAGGGCTTGGGCTGGGGCTGGGGCTGGGCTGGGGACGCAGGCGGGGTTGGGGCAGGGCTGGGGCTGGGGCTGGAACCAAGTCTTGGGCAGGGCTGGGGCTGGGGCTGGGCGGGGCTGGGGCTGGGCTGGGGCAGGGCTTTGGCTGGGGCTGGGCTGGGCTGGGGGCAGGGCTGGGGCTGGGGCTGGGCTGGGGCTGGGTCCAGGGCTGTGGCTGGGCTGTGGCTGGAGCTGGGCTGGGGCTGTGGGTGAGGCTGGGGCTGGGCTGGGGCTGGGCTGGGGCTGGGGCTGGGGCTTGGGCTGGGGCAGGGCTGGACCTGGGCTGGGGATGAGGCTGGAGTGGGGCTGGGGCTGGGTCCAGTGCAGGGGCTGGGCTGGGGATGGGGCTGGGCTTGGGATGGGCCTAGGCTGGGGCAGGACTGGGACTGGGGCAGGGGCACGGGCCGAAGCTGGGGACATGGCTAGGGCTGGAGCTAGGGCAGGGCTGGGGCCAGGCTGGGGCTGGGTTCGGCTCAGAGCTGGGGCTGGGTCCAGGGCTGGGGCTGGGCTGAGGGCACGGCTGGGCTAGGCCTGGGGCTGGGGCAGGGCTAGGTTAGGGCTGGGACTGAGGCCGGGGCTGGGTCCGGGCCTGGGGCTGGATTGAGGGCAGGGTTGGGCTAGGGCAGGGCTGGGGCCAGGGATGGGGCCGGGGGTGGGGCTGGGGACTGGGGCTGGGTCCAGGGCTGGGGCTGGGGCTGTGGCTGGGGTTGGGCTGGGGCAGGGCTGGAGCTGGGGTTGGGCTGGGGCTGGGGCTGGGGCTGGGGCTGGGTCCAGGGCTGGGGCTGGGCTGTGTCTGGAGCTGGGCTGGGGCTGAGGGTGGGGCTGGGTCTGGGCTGGGGCCGGGGGTTGCGATTGGGGCTGGGTTTAGGGCTGGGGCTGGGCTGGGGCTGGGGCTGGGGCAGTGCTGTGGCTGGGCTGTGGCTGGGCTGGGACCAGGACTTGGCTGGGGCTGGGACTGGAGTAGGGCTTTGGCTGGGGCTGGGGCTGGGGCTTGGATGGGGCTGGGCTGTGGCTGATGCTGGGGCTGGGCTGGGGCTGGGTCCAGGGCAGGGGCTGGGTCCAGGGCAGGGGCTGGGCTGGGGCTGGGGCTGGGGCTGGGTCGGGGCCAGGGCTGGGGCTGGGGAATTTCTGTGGCTGGGGATGAGGCTGGGGGTGGGACTGGGGCTGGGTCCAGGACAGGGGCTGGGCTGGGGCTGGGGCTGGGTCCACAGTGGGGCTGGGGCTGGGCTGGGGGCAGGGCTGGGTCTGGGTGGTGGCTGGGGCTTGGCTGGGGCTGGGCTGGGCCTTGGACTGGGTCCATGGCAGGGGCTGGACTGGGGCTGGGGCTAGGCTGGGGCTGGGGGCTGGGTCCAGGGTTGGGCTGGGTCTGGGGCTGTGGCAGAACTGGGGCCAGGCTGGGGTCTGGGGCTGGGCGGAGGGCAGGGCTGGGGCAGGGTCTGGGGCTGGGGTAGGGCTGGGGCTGGGCTGGGGCTGGGCTGGGGCTGGGTCCAGGGGTAGGGGCTGGGCTGGGGCTGGGGCTGGGCCGGGGCAGGGCTGGGGAAGGGGCTGGGCTGGGGCCGAGTGTGGGGCTGGGGTCTGGGGCTGGGGTTGGTCAAGGGCTGGCCTGGCGGCAAGGATGGGGGCTGGGGCTGGGGCTGGGCCAGTACGTGTGCTGGGCTGGGACCGGGGGCTGGGCTGGGGTAGGGCTGGCACAGGGCTGGGGCTGTGGCTGGGGTCTGGGGTGGGGACTGGGGGCTGGGCTGTATCTGGGGCATGGCTGGGGCCAAGGTTGGGGCAGGGGCTGGGGTGGTGGCGAGGGTGGGGCTGGGGCTGGGGGCTGGGGCTGCGGACGGGGCTGGGGCCAGGCTGGGTCTGGGGCGGGGACTGGGGCAGGGCTGGAACTGGGGCTGGGCTGAGGGCAGGGTTGGGCTGAGGGCAGGGCTGGGGCTGGGGGCTGGGATGGGGCAGGACTGGGACTGGGGCAGGGGCACGGGCCGAAGCTGGGGATAGGGCTAGGGCTGGAGCTAGGGCAGGGCTGGGGCCAGGCTGGGGCTGGGTTCGGCTCAGGCTGGGGCTTGGTCCAGGGCTGGGGGCTGGGCTGAGGGCACAGCTGGGCTAGGGCCTGGGGCTGGGGCAGGGCTAGGTTAGGGCTGGGCTGAGGCCAGGGCTGGGTCCGGGCCTGGGGCTGGGCTGAGGGCAGGGCTGGGCTAGGGCTGGGGCTGGGTCAGGGCTGGGCTAGGGCTGGGCTGGGGGCTGGGGATAGGGCCAGGGTTAGGGCTGGGGCTGGGTCCAGGCTGGGGGCTGGGCTGGAGCTGGGGCTGGGGCAGTGCTGGGGCTGGGCTGTGGCTGGGCTGGGACCAGGACTGGGCTGGGGCAGGGACTGGGTTAGGGCTTTGGCTGGGGCTGGGGCTGGGGCTTGGATGGGGCAGGGATGGGGATGGGGATGAGGCTGGGGTGGGGCTGGGGCTGGGTCCAGGGCAGGGGCTGGGCTGGGGCTGGGGGCTAGGCTGGGGCAGGGGTGGGGCAGGGCTGGAGCTGGGCTGGGTCCAGGGTGGGGCTGGGGCTGGGCTGGGGGCAGGGCTGGGGCTGGGGGCTGGGATGGGGCAGGACTGGGACTGGGGCAGGGTCACGGGCCGAGGTTGGGGGACAGGGCTAGGGCTGGAGCTAGGGCAGGGCTGGGGCCAGGCTGGGGCTGGGTTCGGCTCAAGGCTGGGGCTTGGTCCAGGGCTGGGGGCTGGGCTAGGGCAGGGCTGGGGCCGGGGCGGGGCTGGGGCTGGGTCCAGGGCTGTGGCTGGATCTGGGGCTGTGCTGTGGCTGGGCCGGGGGCAGCGCTGGGCTGGGGCTGGGCTGGGGGCAGGGCTGGGGCTGGGGTTGGGCTGGGGCTGGGCTGGGGCCTGGGCTGGGGCTGGGCTGGGGCTGGGGCTGGGGTTGGGGCAGGGCTGGGGCTGGGGTAGGTCTGTAGCTGGGGTTGAGTCTGGGGTGGGGGCCGGGGCTGGGTCCAGGGCACGGGCTGGGCTGGGGCTGGGGCTAGGCTGGGGCAGGCCTGGCGCAGGTCTGGGGCTGGGGCTGGAACCAAGGCTTGGGCAGGGCTGGGGCTGGGGCTGGAGCCAGGGCTGGGGCCAGGCTGGGTCTGGGGCTGGGCTGAGGGCAGGGCTGGGGCTGGGGGCGGGGGATGGGGCAGGACTGGGACTGGGGGCAGGGTCACGGGCCGAGGCTGGGGACAGGGCTAGGGCTGGAGCTAGGGCAGGGCTGGGGCCAGGCTGGGGCTGGGTTTGGCTCAGGGCTGGGGCTTGGTCCAGGGCTGGGGCTGGGCTGAGGGCACGGCTGGGCTAGGCCTGGGGCTGGGGCAGGGCTAGGTTAGGCCTGGGCTGAGGCCGGGGCTGGGTCCGGGCCTGGGGCTGGGCTGAGGGCAGGGCTGGGGGCAGGGCTGGGGCTGGGTTTGGGCTGGGGCAGGGCTGGGGCTGGGCAGGGGATGAGGCTGGGGTGGGGCTGGGGCTGGGTCCAGGGCAGGCTTGGGCTGGGGGCTGGGGCTGGGCTGGGGCCTCAGGCGGGGGTTGGGGCAGGGCTGGGGCTGGGGCTGGAACCAAGTCTTGGGCAGGGCTGGGGCTGGGGCTGGGCGGGGGCTGGGGCTGGGCGGTTGCTGGGGCTGGGGCTGGGGCTGGGGCTGGGGCTGGGCTGGGGCAGGGCTTTGGCAGGGCAGGGCAGGGGCTGTGGCTGGGCTGTGGCTGGAGCTGGGCTGGGGCCGGGGGATGGGGGCCGTGAGTGGGGCTTGGCTGGGGCCGGGGCTGGGGCGGGGACTGGGAGAGGGCTGGGGCTGGGGCTGGGTCCAGGGCTGGGGCTGGGCTAGGGCAGGGCTGTGGCTGGGGCTGGGCTGGGGCTGGAGCTGGGGCTGGGGCTGTGGGTGGGGCTGGGGCTGGGCTGAGGCTGGGCTGGGGCTGGGGCTGGGGCTGGGGCAGGGCTGGGGCTGGGCTGGGGCTGGGCTGGGGCTGGGTCCAGGGTAGGGGCTGGGCTGGGGCTGGAGCTGGGCCGGGGCAGGCTGGGCTGCGGCTGGGCTGGGGGGCAGGGCTGGGGCTGGGGTTGGGCTGTGGCTGGGCAGGGGATGAGGCTGGGGTGGGGCTGGGACTGGGTCCAGGGCAGGGCTTGGGCTGGGGCTGGGGGCTGGGCTGGGGGCCGCAGGCGGGGTTGGGGCAGTGCTGGGGCTGGGGCTGGGCGGGGCTGGGGCTGGGCGGGGTTGCTGGGGCAGGGCTGGGGCTCGGTTGGGGTTGGGCTGGGGCCGAGTCTGGGGCAGGTGCTGGGGCCGGGGTAGGGGCAGGGCTGGGGCAGGGCTGGAACTGGGGCAGGGCTGGGGCTGGGGCTGGGCTGGGGCTGGGGCTGGGCTGGGGCAGGACTTTGGCAAGGCAGGGGCAGGGGCTGTGGCTGGGCTGTGGCTGGAGCTGGGCTGGGCCGGGGATGGGGCCGTGAGTGGGGCTTGGCTGGGGCCGGGGCTGGGGCGGGGACTGGGAGAGGGCTGGGGCTGGGGCTGGGTCCAGGGCTGGGGCTGGGCTAGGGCAGGGCTGGGGCTGGGGCTGGGCTGGGGCTGGAGCTGGGCTGGGGCTGTGGGTGGGGCTGGGGGCTGGGCTGAGGCTGGGCTGGGGCTGGGGCTGGGGCTGGGGCTGGGGCAGGGCTGGGGCTGGGCTGGGGCTGGGCTGGGGGCTGGGTCCAGGGTAGGGGCTGGGCTGGGGCTGGAGCTGGGCCGGGGCAGGGCTGGGCTGCGGCTGGGCTGGGGGGCAGGGCTGGGGCTGGGGTTGGGCTGTGGCTGGGCAGGGGATGAGGCTGGGGTGGGGCTGGGACTGGGTCCAGGGCAGGGCTTGGGCTGGGGCTGGGGCTGGGCTGGGGCCGCAGGCGGGGTTGGGGCAGTGCTGGGGCTGGGGCTGGGTGGGGCTGGGGCTGGGCGGTTGCTGGGGCAGGGCTGGGGCTCGGTTGGGGTTGGGCTGGGGCCGAGTCTGGGGCAGGTGCTGGGGCCGGGGTAGGGGCAGGGCTGGGGCAGGGCTGGAAACTGGGGCAGGGCTGGGGCCAGGCTGGGGCTGTGTTTGGCTCAGGGCTGGGGCTTGGTCCAGGGCCGGGGCTGGGCTAGGGCAGGGCTGGGGCCGGGGCTGGGCTGGGGCTGGGTCCAGTGCTGAGGCTGGGCTGGGGCTGGGCCGGGGCAGGGCTAGGCTGGGGCAGGGCTGGGCTGGGGGGCAGGGCTGGGGCTGGGTGGTGGCTGGGGTTTGGCTGGGGCTGGGCTGGGCCTTGGACTGGGTCCATGGCAGGGGCTGGACTGGGGCTGGGGCTAGGCTGGGGCTGGGGCTGGGTCCAGGTTGGGCTGGGTCTGGGGCTGTGGCAGAACTGGGGCCAGGCAGGGGTCTGGGGGCCTGGGCGGAGGGCAGGGCTGGGGCAGGGTCTGGGGCTGGGGTAGGGCTGGGGCTGGGCTGGGGGCTGGGCTGGGGCTGGGTCTGGGGCTGGGGTAGGGCTGGGGCTGGGCTGGGGCTGGGCTGGGGCTGGGTCCAGGGTAGGGGCTGGGCTGGGGCTGGGCCGGGGCAGGGCTGGGGAAGGGGCTGGGCTGGGGCCGAGTGTGGGGCTGGGGCTGGGGCTGGGGCTGGGGATGGGGTAGGGCTGGCACAGGGCTGGGGCTGTGGCTGGGTCCGGGGCTGGGACTGGGGGCAGGGCTGGATCTGGGGCATGGCTGGGGCCAAGGTTGGGGCAGAGGCTGGGGTGGTGGCGAGGGTGGGCCTGGGGCTGGGGCTGGGGCTGCGGACAGGGCTGGGGCCAGGCTGGGTCTGGGGCGGGGACTGGGGCAGGGCTGGAACTGGGGCTGGGCTGAGGGCAGTGTTGGGCTGAGGGCAGGGCTGGGGCTGGGGGGCTGGGATGGGGCAGGACTGGGACTGGGGCAGGGGCACGGGCCGAAGCTGGGGACAGGGCTAGGGCTGGAGCTAGGGCAGGGCTGGGGCCAGGCTGGGGCTGGGCTCGGCTCAGGGCTGGGGCTTGGTGCAGGGCTGGGGCTGGGCTGATGGCACGTCTGGGCTAGGCCTGGGGCTGGGGCAGGGCTAGGTTAGGGCTGGGCTGAGGCCGGGGCTGGGTCCGGGCCTGGGGCTGGGCTGAGGGCAGGGCTGGGCTAGGTCTGGGGCTGGGTCATGGCTGGGCTAGGGCTGGGGCTGGGCAGGGGATGAGGCTGGGGTGGGGCTGGGGCTGGGTCCAGGCAGGGCTAGGGCTGGGGCTGGGGCAGGGGCCTGGGCTGGGGCCAAGGGTGGGCCTGGGGCTGGGCTGGGGCTGGGGCTGGAACCAAGTCTTGGGCAGGGCTGGGGCTGGGGCTGGGCAGGGCTGGGGGCAGGGCTGGGGCTGGGTTTGGGCTGGGGCAGGGCTGGGGCTGGGCAGGGGATGCGGCTGGGGTGGGGCTGGGGCTGGGTCCAGGGCAGGGCTTGGGCTGGGGCTGGGGCTGGGCTGGGGCCGCAGGCGGGGGTTGAGGCAGGGCTGGGGCTGGGGCTGGAACCAAGTCTTGGACAGGGCTGGGGCTGGGGCTGGGCGGGGCTGGGGCTGGGGCAGGGCTGTGTCCACAGCAGGGGCTGGGCTGGGGCTGGGGCTGGGCTGGGGCAGGGCAGGGCAGGGGCTGTGGCTGGGCTGTGGCTGGAGCTGGGCTGGGGCCGGAGATGGTGCCGTGAGTGGGGCTTGGCTGGGGCCGGGGCTGGGGCGGGGACTGGGAGAGGGCTGGGGCTGGGGCTGGGTCCAGGGCTGGGGCTGGGCGGTGGCTGGCACTGGGCTGGGGCAGGGCATTGGCTGGGGCTGGGGCTGGACTGGGGGCAGGGCTGGGGCTGGGGCTGTGCTGGGGCTGGGTCTAGGGCTGTGGCTGGGCTGGGCTGGAGCTGGGCTGGGGCTGTGGGTGGGGCTGGGGCTGGGCTGGGGCTGGGCTGGGGCTGGGGCTGGGGCTGGGGCAGGGCTGGGGCTGGGCTGGGGCTGGGCTGGGGCTGGGTCCAGGGTAGGGGCTGGGCTGGGGCTGGGGCTAGGCTGGGGCAGGTCTGGGGTAGGGCTGGGGCTGGGCTGGGTCCAGGGTGGGCCTGGGGCTGGGCTGGGGCAGGTCTGGGGTAGGGCTGGGGCTGGGGCCGGGTCCAGGGTGGGCCCTGGGGCTGGGCTGGGGGCAGGGCTGGGGCTGGGCGGTGGCTGGGGCTGGGCTGGGGCTGGGCTGGGGGCTGGGACTGGGTCCAGGGCAGGGTCTGGACTGGGGCTGGGGGCTAGGCTGGGGCAGGGCTGGGGCTGGGCTGGGGCTGGGACTGGGTCCAGGGCAGGGGCTGGACTGGGGCTGGGGCTTGGCTGGGGCAGGGCTGGGGCTGGGCTGGGCTGGGTCCAGGGCAGGGCTTGGGCTGGGGCTGGGGCTCGGCTGGGGACGCAGGCGGGGTTGGGGCAGGGCTGGGGCTGGGTCTGGAACCAAGTCTTGGGCAGGGCTGGGGCTGGGGCTGGGCGGGGCTGGGGCTGGGCAGGGCTGGGGCAGGGCATGGACCGGGAGTGGGCAGGGGTAGGGCTGGGGCAGGGGCTGGGCTGGGGACGAGGGTGGGGCACGGCTGGGGCTGGGCATGGGACCGGGACTGGGCAGGAGTAGGGCCGGGGCTGGGGGCTGGGCTGGGGCTGGTGTTTGGGCTGGGGCAGGGCTGGGGCTGGGTCCAGGGCTGGGGCAGGGCTGTGGCTGGGGCTGGACTGGCTGGGGCTAGGTCCAGGCCTGTGGCTGGGCTGTGGCTGGAGCTGGGCTGGTGCTGAGGGTGGGGCTGGGGCTGGGGCTGGGCTGGGGCTGTGTCCACAGCAGGGGCTGGGCTGGGGCAGGGACTGGGGCAGGGCAGGGGCTGTGGCTGGGCTGTGGCTGGAGCTGGGCTGGGGCCGGGGATGGGGCCGTGAGTGGGGCTTGGCTGGGGCCGGGGCTGGGGCGGGGACTGGGAGAGGGCTGGGGATGGGGCTGGGTCCAGGGCTGGGGCTGGGGCGGTGGCTGGGGCTGGGCTGGGGCAGGGCTTTGGCTGGGGCTGGGGCTGGGCTGGGGGCAGGGCTGGGTCTGGGCTAGGGCAGGGTTGGGGCTGGCGCTGGGCTGGGGCTGGGTCCAGGGCTGTGGCTGGGCTGTGGCTGGAGCTGGGCTGGGGCTGTGGGTGGGGCTGGGGCTGGGCTGGGGGCTGGGCTGGGGCTGGGGCTGGGGCTGGGGTCCAGTGTAGGGGCTGCGCTGGGGCTGGGGCTGGGCCGGGGCAGGGCTGGGGAAGGGGCTGAGGGCAGGGCTGGGCTAGGGCTGGGGCAGGGCTTGGGCAGGGGCCGGGGCTGGGGGCAGGGCTGGGGCTAGAGCTGGGGCAAGGCTGGGGCTGGGCTTGGGCTGCGTTCGGTGCAGAGCTGGTGCTGGGGCAGGGCGGGGGCTGGGGCAGGGCTGGGCTAGGGCTGAACTGGGGCAGGGCTGGGGCTGGGGCTGGGCTGGGGCAGGGCTGGGGCTGGGGCAGGGCTGTAGCTGGGGTTGAGTCTGGGGTGGGGCCGGGGCTGGGTCCAGGGCACAGGCTGGGCTGGGGCTGGGGCTAGGTTGGGGGCAGGCCTGGCGCAGGGCTGGGGCTGGGGCTGGAACCAAAGCTTGGGCAGGGCTGGGGCTGGGGCTGGAGCCAGGGCTGGGGCCAGGCTGGGGTCTGGGGGCTGGGCTGAGGGCAGGGCTGGGGCTGGGGGCGGGGATGGGGCAGGACTGGGACTGGGGCAGGGGCACGGGCCGAGGCTGGGGACAGGGCTAGGGCTGGAGCTAGGGCAGGGCTGGGGCCAGGCTGGGGCTGGGGTTTGGCTCAGGGCTGGGGTTTGGTCCAGGGCTGGGGCTGAGCTGAGGGCACAGCTGGGCTAGGCCTGGGGCTGGGGCAGGGCTAGGTTAGGGCTGGGCTGAGGCCGGGGCTGGGTCCGGGCCTGGGGCTGGGCTGAGGGCAGGGCTGGGCTAGGTCTGGGGGCTGGGTCATGGCTGGGCTAGGGCTGGGGCTGGGCAGGGGATGAGGCTGGGGTTGGGGCTGGGGCTGGGTCCAGGGCAGGGCTAGGGCTGGGGCTGGGGCTGGGGCAGGGGCCTGGGCTGGGCTGGGGCCAAGGGTGGGGCTGGGGCTGGGCTGGGGCTGGGGCTGGAACCAAGTCTTGGGCAGGGCTGGGGCTGGGGCTGGGCAGGGCTGGGGGCAGGGCTGGGGCTGGGTTTGGGCTGGGGCAGGGCTGGGGCTGGGCAGGGGATGCGGCTGGGGTGGGGCTGGGGCTGGGTCCAGGGCAGGGCTTGGGCTGGGCTGGGCTGGGCTGGGGCCGCAGGCGGGGTTGGGGCAGGGCTGTGGCTGGGGCTGGAACCAAGTCTTGGGCAGGGCTGGGGCTGGGGCTGGGGCTGGGCTGGGGCTGTGTCCACGGCAGGGGGCTGGGCTGGGGCTGGGGCTGGGCTGGGGCAGGGCAGGGCAGGGGCTGTGGCTGGGCTGTGGCTGGAGCTGGGCTGGGGCCGGGGATGGGGCGGGGACTGGGAGAGGGCTGGGGCTGGGGTTGGGTCCAGGGCTGGGGCTGGGCGGTGGCTGGCGCTGGGCTGGGGGCAGGGCTTTGGCTGGGGCTGGGGCTGGGCTGGGGGCAGGGCTGGGGCTGGGGCTGGGCTGGGGCTGGGTCCAGGGCTGTGGCTGGGCTGTGGCTGGAGCTGGGCTGGGGCTGTGGGTGGGGCTGGGGCTGGGCTGGGGCTGGGCTGGGGCTGGGGCTGGGGCTGGGGCAGGGCTGGGGCTGGGCTGGGGCAGGGCTGGGGCTGGGTCCAGGGTAGGGGCTGGGCTGGGGCTGGGGCTAGGCTGGGGCAGGTCTGGGGTAGGGCTGGGGCTGGGGCTGGGTCCAGGGTGGGCCTGGGGCTAGGCTGGGGCAGGTCTGGGGTAGGGCTGGGGGCTGGGGCCGGGTCCAGGGTAGGCCTGGGGCTGGGCTGGGGGCAGGGCTGGGGCTGGGCGGTGGCTGGGGCTGGGCTGGGGCTGGGCTGGGGCTGGGACTGGGTCCAGGGCAGGGTCTGGACTGGGGCTGGGGCTAGGCTGGGGCAGGGCTGGGGCTGGGCTGGGGCTGGGTCCAGGGCAGGGGCTGGGTCCAGGGCAGGGGCTGGGCTGGGGCTGGGGCTGGGTCGGGGCAGGGCTGGGGCTGGGGAAGTTCTGTGGCTGGGGATGAGGCTGGGGTGGGGCTGGGGCTAGGTCCAGGGAAGGGGCTGGGCTGGGGCTGGGGCTGGGTCCACGGTGGGCCTGGGGCTGGGTGGTGGCTGGGGTTGGCTGGGGCTGGGCTGGGCCTTGGACTGGGTCCATGGCAGGGGCTGGACTGGGGCTGAGGCTAGGCTGGGGCTGGGGCTGGGTCCAGGGTGGGGCTGGGTCCAGGTTTGGGCTGGGTCTGGGGCTGTGGCAGAACTGGGGCCAGGCTGGGGGTCTGGGGCTGGGCGGAGGGCAGGGCTGGGGCAGGGTCTGGGGCTGGGGTAGGGCTGGGGCTGGGCTGGGGCTGGGCTGGGGCTGGGCTGGGGCTGGGTCCAGGGTAGGGGCTGGGCTGGGGCTGGGGCTGGGCCGGGGCAGGGCTGGGGAAGGGGCTGGGCTGGGCTGGGGCCGAGTGTGGGGCTGGGTCTGGGGCTGGGGTTGGTCGAGGCTGTGCTGGCGGCAAGGATGGGGCTGGGGCTGGGGCTGGGCCAGTACATGGGCTGGGCTGGCACAGGGCTGGGCTGGGGTAGGGCTGGCACAGGGCTGGGGCTGTGGCTGGGTCTGGGGCGGTGGACTGGGGCAGGGCTGTATCTGGGGCATGGCTGGGGCCAAGGTTGGGGCAGGGGCTGGGGTGGTGGCGAGGGTGGGGCTGGGGCTGGGGCTGGGGCTGCGGACAGGGCTGGGGCCAGGCTGGGTCTGGGGCGGGGACTGGGGCAGGGCTGGAACTGGGGCTGGGCTGAGGGCAGGGTTGGGCTGAGGGCAGGGCTGGGGCTGGGGCTGGGATGGGGCAGGACTGGGACTGGGGCGGGGGCACGGGCCGAGGCTGGGGACAGGGCTAGGGCTGGAGCTAGGGCAGGGCTGGGGCCAGGCTGGGGCTGGGTTTGGCTCAGGGCTGGGGCTTGGTCCAGGGCTGGGGCTGGGCTGAGGGCACGGCTGGGCTAGGCCTGGGGCTGGGGCAGGGCTAGGTTAGGGCTGGGCTGAGGCCGGGGCTGGGGCTGGGACTGGGGCAGGGCAGGGCTGGGCTGGGGGCTGGGGCTGGGACAGGGCTTGGCTAGGGATGGGCTGTGGCTGGGGGATGGGGCCGGGGGTGGGGCTGGGGCAGGGCTGGGGCTGGGCCTGGGGCTGGGTCTGGGGCTGGGGCTGGGGCAGGGCTGGGGCTGGGGCTGGAATCAAGTCTTGTGCAGGGCTGGGGCTGGGCCTGGGGCTGGGTCTGGGGCTTGGGCTGGGGGCAGGGCTGGGGCTGGGCAGGGGATGATGCTGGGGTGGGGCTGGGGGCTGGGGCTGGGTCCAGGGCAGGGCTAGGGCTGGGGCTGGGGCTGGGGCCAAGGGTGGGGCTGGGGCTGGGCTGGGGCTGGGGCTGGAACCAAGTCATGGGCAGGGCTGGGGCTGGGGCTGGGCAGGGCTGGGGGCAGGGCTGGGGCTGGGTTTGGGCTGGGGCCGGGCTGGGGCTGGGCCGAGGCAGGGCTGGGCTGGGGCTGGGCTGGGGGCAGGGCTGGGGCTGGGGTTGGGCTGGGGTGGGGCTGGGGCTGGGCTAGGGCAGGGCTGGGGCTGTGGCTGGGCTGTGGCTGGGCAGGGGATGAGGCTGGGGTGGGGCTGGGGCTGGGTCCAGGGCAGGGCTTGGGCTGGGGCTGGCGCTGGGCTGGGGCCGCAGGCGGGGTTGGGGCAGGGCTGGGGCTGGGGCTGGGCGGGGCTGGGGCTGGGCTGGGGCAGGGCTTTGGCTGGGGCTGGGGCTGGGCTGGGGGCAGGGCTGGGGCTGGGCTAGGGCAGGGCTGGGGCTGGGGCTGGGCTGGGGCTGGGTCCAGGGCTGTGGCTGGGCTGTGGCTGGAGCTGGGCTGGGGCTGTGGGTGGGGCTGGGGCTGGGCTGGGGCTCGGCTGGGGCTGGGCTGTGCAGGGCTGGGGCTGGGGCTGGGGCTGGGGCTCGGCTGGGGTTGGGCTGGGGCCGAGTCTGGGGCAGGTGCTGGGGCCGGGGTAGGGGCAGGGCTGGGGCAGGGCTGGAACTGGGGCTGGGTTGGGGGCAGGGCTGGGGCTGGGGCAGGGGCACGGGCCGAGGCTGGGGACAGGGCTAGGGCTGGAGCTAGGGCAGGGCTGGGGCCAGGCTGGGGCTGGGTTTGGCTCAGGGCTGGGGCTTGGTCCAGGGCTGGGGCTGGGCTAGGGCAGGGCTGGGGCCGGGGCTGGGCTGGGGCTGGGTCCAGGGCTGTGGCAGGGCTGTGGCTGGAGCTGGGCTGGGGCTGAGGGTGGGGCTGGTGCTTGGCTAGGGCTGGGCTGGGGCTGGGGCTGCGACTGGGTCTGGATCCAGGGCTGGGGCTGGGCTGGGGCTGGGCCGGGGCAGGGCCGGGCTGGGGCAGGGCAGGGCTGGGGCTGGGCTGGGGCTGGGACTGGGTCCAGGGCTGGGGCTGGGCTGGGGCTGGGTTCAGGGCAGGGGCTGGGTCCAGGGCACTGGCTGGGATGGGGCTGGGGCTGGGTCGGGGCAGGTCTGGGGCTGGGGAAGTTCTGTGGCTGGGGATGAGGCTGGGGTGGGGCTGGGGCTGGGTCCAGGGAAGGGGCTGGGCTGGGGCTGGGGCTGGGTCCACAGTGGGGCTGGGGCTGGGCTGGGGGCAGGGCTGGGGTTGGTTGGTGGCTGGGGCTTGGCTGGGGCTGGGCTGGGCGGGGCTGGGGCTGGGCAGGGCTGGGGCTGGGCATGGACCGGGAGTGGGCAGGGGTAGGGCTGGGGCAGGGGCTGGGCTGGGGACGAGGGTGGGGCAGGGCTGGGGCTGCGGACAGGGCTGGGGCTAGGGCTGAGGTAGGGGTAGGGCTGGGGCTGGATTGGGGGTAGGGCTGGGGCTGGGGCTGGAACCAAGGCATGGGCAGGGCTGGGGCTGGGCTGGGACCAGGACTGGGCTGGGGCAGGGACTGGGGCAGGTCTTGGGCTGGGGCTGGGGCTGGGGCTTGGATGGGGCAGGGCTGGGGATGGGGATGGGGCTTGGGCTGGGGCAGGGCTGGGGCTGGGCAGGGGATGAGGCTGGGGTGGGGTGGGGCGGGTCTAGGGCAGGGCTAGGGCTGGGGCTGGGGCTGGGCTGGGGCCGAGGGCGGGGCTGGGGCTGGGGCTGGGGCAGGGGCCGGGGCTGGGCTGGGGCTGGGCTGAGGGCAGGGTTGGGCTGAGGGCAGGGCTGGGGCTGGGGGCTGGGATGGGGCAGGACTGGGACTGGGGCAGGGGCACGGGCCGAAGCTGGGGACAGGGCTAGGGCTGGAGTTAGGGCAGGGCTGGGGCCAGGCTGGGGCTGGGTTCGGCTCAGGGCTGGGGCTTGGTCCAGGGCTGGGGCTGGGCTGAGGGCACGGCTGGGCTAGGCCTGGGGCTGGGGCAGGGCTAGGTTAGGGCTGGGCTGAGGCCGGGGCTGGGTCCGGGCCTGGGGCTGGGCTGAGGGCAGGGCTAGGCTAGGGCTGGGGCTGGGTCATGGCTGGGCTAGGGCTAGGGCTGGGGCCGGGGATGGGGCCGGGGGTGGGGCTGGGACTGGGGCTGGGTCCATTTCTGGGGCAGGGCTGTGGCTGGGGTTGGGCTGGGGCAGGGCCGGGGCTAGGGGTTGGGCTGGGGCAGGGCCGGGGCTTGGGGGTGGGCTGGGGCTGGGGCTGGGGCTGGGTCCAGGGCTGGGGCTGGGCTGTGTCTGGAGCTGGGCTGGGGCTGAGGGTGGGGCTGGGGCTGAGGGTGGGGCTGGGTCTGGGCTGGGGCCAGGGCTGCGACTGGGGCTGGGTCCAGGGCTGGGGTTGGGCTGGGGCTGGGGCTGGGCTGGGGCTGGGTCCTGGGCAGGGGCTGGGTCCAGGGCAGGGCTGCGGCTGGAGCTGGGCTGGGTTCGGGGATGGGTCCGTGAGTGGGGCTTGGCTGGGGCCGGGGTTGGGGCTGGGGCTGGGGCTGGAGCTGGGCTGGGGGCAGAGATGGGGATGGGGCTGGGCTGGGGCTTTGGCAGGGCCGGGCCTGGGCTGGGGATGAGGCTGTGTTGGGGCCGGGGCTGGGTCCAGGGCAGGGGATGGGCTGGGGCTGGGGCTAGGCTGGGGCAGGGCAGGGGCTGGGGCTGGGTCCAGGGTGGGGCTGGGTCTGGGCTGGGGGCAGGGCTGGGGCTGGGCGGTGGCTGGGGCTGGGCTGGAGCTGGGACTGTGTCCAGGGCAGGGGCTGGACTGGGGCTGGGGCTAGGCTGGGACAGGGCTGGGGCTGGGCTGGGGCTGGGCTGTGGCTGGGCTGGGACTAGGACTGGGCTGGGGCAGGGACTGGGGCAGGGCTGGGTTGGGGCTGGGGCTGGGGCTGGGATGGGGCAGGGCTGGGCCTGGGCTGGGGATGAGGCTGGGGTGGGGCTGGGGCTGGGTCCAGGGCAGGGCTGAGGCTGGGGCTGGGATGGGCGCTGGGCTGGGGATGGGGCTGGGGCTGGAGCTAGGGCAGGGCTGGGGCCAGGCTGGGGCTGGGTTCGGCTCAGGGCTGGGGCTTGGTCCAGGGCTGGGGCTGGGCTGAGGGCACGGCTGGGCTAGGCCTGGGGCTAGGGCAGGGCTAGGTTAGGGCTGGGCTGAGGCCGGGTCTGGGTCCGGGCCTGGGGCTGGGCTGAGGGTAGGGCTGGGCTAGGGCTGGGGCTGAGTCATGGCTGGGCTAGGGCAGGGCTGGGGCCGGGGATGGGGCCGGGGGTGGGGCTGGGACTGGGGCTGGGTCCAGGGCTGGGGCAGGGCTGTGGCTGGGGTTGGGCTGGGGCAGGGCTGGGGCTTGGGGTTGGGCTGGGGCAGGGCCGGGGCTTGGGGGTGGGCTGGGGCTGGGGCTGGGGCTGGGGCTGGGCTGGGGCTGGGGCTGGGTCCAGGGCTGGGGCTGGGCTGTGTCTGGAGCTGGGCTGGGGCTGAGGGTGGGGCTGGGACTGGGCTGGGGCCGGGGCTGGGCTGTGGCTGGGTCCTGGGCAGGGGCTGGGTCCAGGGCAGGGCTGCGGCTGGAGCTGGGCTGGGTTCGGGGATGGGTCCGTGAGTGGGGCTTGGCTGGGGCCGGGGCTGGGGCCGGGGTTGGGGCTGGGGCTGGTGCTGGGGCTGGGCTGGGGGCAGAGATGGGGATGGGGCTGGGCTGGGGCTTTGGCAGGGCTGGGCCTGGGCTGGGGATGAGGCTGGGTTGGGGCCGGGGCTGGGTCCAGGGCAGGGGATGGGCTGGGGCTGGGGCTAGGCTGGGGCAGGGCAGGGGCTGGGGGCTGGGATGGGGCAGGACTGGGACTGAGGCAGGGGCACGGGCCGAGGCTGGGGACAGGGCTAGGGCTGGAGCTAGGGCAGGGCTGGGGCCAGGCTGGGGCTGGGTTTGGCTCAGGGCTGGGGCTTGGTCCAGGGCTGGGGCTGGGCTAGGGCAGGGCTGGGGCCGGGGCTAGGCTGGGGCTGGGTCCAGGGCTGTGGCTGGGCTGTGGCTGGAGCTGGACTGGGGCTGAGGGTGGGGCTGGGGCTGGGCTAGGGCTTGGCTGGGGCCGGGGCTGCGACTGGGTCTGGATCCAGGGCTGGGGCTGGGCTGGGGCTGGGCCGGGGCAGGGCTGGGCTGGGGCAGGGCAGGGCTGGGGCTGGGCTGGGTCCAGGGTGGGCCTGGGGCTGGGCTGGGGGCAGGGCTGGGTCTGGGCGGTGGCTGGGGCTGGGCTGGGGCTGGGCTGGGGCTGGGACTGAGTCCAGGGCAGGGGCTGGACTGGGGCTGGGGCTTGGCTGGGGCAGGGCTGGGGCTGGGCTGGGGCTGGGCTGGGGCTGGGACTGAGTCCAGGGCAGGGGCTGGACTGGGGCTGGGGCTTGGCTGGGGCAGGGCTGGGGCTGGGCTGGGGCTGGGACAGGGTCCAGGGCTGGGGCTGGGCTGGGGCTGATGCTAGGGCTGGGCTGGGGCTGGGTCCAGGGCAGGGGCTGGACTGGGGCTGGGGCTTGGCTGGGGCAGGGCTGGGGCTGGGCTGGGGCTGGGACTGGGTCCAGGGCTGGGGCTGGGCTGTGGCTGATGCTAGGGCTGGGCTGGGGCTGGGTCCAGGGCAGGGGCTGGGTCCAGGGCAGGGGCTGGGCTGGGGCTGGGGCTGGGTCGGGACAGGGCTGGGGCTGGGGAATTTCTGTGGCTGGGGATGAGGCTGGGGTGGGACTGGGGCTGGGTCCAGGGAAGGGGCTGGGTTGGGGCTGGGGCTGGGTCCACAGTGGGGCTGGGGCTGGGCTAGGGGCAGGGCTGGGTCTGGGTGGTGGCTGGGGCTTGGCTGGGGCTGGGCTGGGCCTTGGACTGGGTCCATGTCAGGGGCTGGACTGGGGCTGGGGCTAGGCTGGGGCTGGGGCTGGGTCCAGGGTTGGGCTGGGTCTGGGGCTGTGGCAGAACTGGGGCCAGGCTGGGGTCTGGGGCTGGGGGGAGGGCAGGGCTGGGGCAGGGTCTGGGGCTGGGGTAGGACTGGGGCTGGGCTGGGGCTGGGTCTGGGGCTGGGGTAGGGCTGGGGTGGCTGGGGCTGGGCTGGGGCTGGGTCCAGGGTAGGGGCTGGGCTGGGGCTGAGGCTGGGCCGGGACAGGGCTGGGGAAGGGGCTGGGCTGGGGCCGAGTGTGGGGCTGGGTCTGGGGCTGGGGTTGGTCGAGGGCTGGGCTGGCAGCAAGGATGGGGCTGAGGCTGGGGCTGGGCCAGTACTTGGGCTGGGCTGGGACCGGGGCTGGGCTGGGGTAGGGCTGGCACAGGGCTGGGGCTGTGGCTGGGTCTGGGGCGAGGACTGGGGCAGGGCTGTATCTGGGGCATGGCTGGGGCCAAGGTTGGGGCAGGGGCTGGGGTGGTGGCGAGGGTGGGGATGGGGCTGGGGCTGGGGCTGCGGACAGGGCTGGGGCCAGGCTGGGTCTGGGGCGGGGACTGGGGCAGGGCTGGAACTGGGGCTGGGCTGAGGGCAGGGTTGGGCTGAGGGCAGGGCTGGGGCTGGGGGCTGGGATGGGGCAGGACTGGGACTGGGGCAGGGGCACGGGCCGAAGCTGGGGACAGGGCTAGGGCTGGAGCTAGGGCAGGGCTGGGGCCAGGCTGGGGCTGGGTTCGGCTCAGGGCTGGGGCTTGGTCCAGGGCTGGGGCTGGGCTGAGGGCAGGGCTGGGCTAGGCCTGGGGCTGGGGCAGGGCTAGGTTAGGGCTGGGCTGAGGCCGGGGCTGGGTCCGGGCCTGGGGCTGGGCTGAGGGCAGGGCTGGGCTAGGGCTGGGGGCTGGGTCAGGGATGGACTAGGGCTGGGCTGGGGCTGGGGCTGGGGCCAGGGGTAGGGCTGGGGCTGGGTCCAGGGCTGGGGCTGGGCTGGAGCTGGGGCTGGGGCAGTGCTGGGGCTGGGCTGTGGCTGGGCTGGGACCAGGACTGGGCTGGGGCAGGGACTGGGTTAGGGCTTTGGCTGGGGCTGGGGCTGGGGCTTGGATGGGGCAGGGCTGGGGATGGGGATGAGGCTGGGGTGGGGCTGGGGCTGGGTCCAGGGCAGGGGCTGGGCTGGGGCTGGGGCCAGGCTGGGGCAGGGGTGGGGCAGGGCTGGAGCTGGGCTGGGTCCAGGGTGGGGCTGGGGCTGGGCTGAGGGCTGGGGCTGGGGCTGGGGGCTGGGATGGGGCAGGACTGGGACTGGGGCAGGGGCACGGGCCGAGGCTGGGGACAGGGCTAGGGCTGGAGCTAGGGCAGGGCTGGGGCCAGGCTGGGGCTGAGTTCGGCTCAGGGCTGGGGCTTGGTCCAGGGCTTGGGCTGGGCTAGGGCAGGGCTGGGGCTGGGCCGGGCAGGGCTGGGCTGGGGCAGGGCAGGGCTGTGGCTGGGCCGGGGCAGGGCTGGGCTAGGGCTGGGCTGGGGGCAGGGCTGGGGCTGGGGGTTGGGCTGGGGCTGGGGCTGGGTCCAGGGCTGTGGCTGGAGCAGGGGCAGGGCTGGGGCTGGGGCTGGGGCTGTGCTGGGGTTGGGCCGGGGCAGGGCTGGGCTGGGGCAGGGCAGGGCTGTGGCTGGGCCGGGGCAGGGCTGGGCTGGGGCTGGGCTGGGGGCAGGGCTGGGGCTGGGGTTGGGCTGGGGCTGGGGCTGGGGCTGGGGCAAGGCTGGGGCTGGGGCAGGGCTGTAGCTGGGGTTGAGTCTGGGGTGGGGGCCGGGGCTGGGTCCAGGGCACGGGCTGGGCTGGGGCTGGGGCTAGGCTGGGGCAGGCCTGGCACAGGGCTGGGGCTGGGGCTGGAACCAAGGCTTGGGCAGGGCTGGGGCTGGGCCTGGAGCCAGGGCTGGGGCCAGGCTGGGTCTGGGGCTGGGCTGAGGGCAGGGCTGGGGCTGGGGGCTGGGATGGGGCAGGACTGGGACTGGGGGCAGGGGCACGGGCCGAGGCTGGGGACAGGGCTAGGGCTGGAGCTAGGGCAGGGCTGGGGCCAGGCTGGGGCTGGGTTTGGCTCAGGGCTGGGGCTTGGTCCAGGGCTGGGGCTGGGCTGAGGGCACAGCTGGGCTAGGCCTGGGGCTGGGGCAGGGCTAGGTTAGGGCTGGGCTGAGGCCGGGGCTGGGTCCGGGCCTGGGGCTGGGCTGAGGGCAGGGCTGGGCTAGGCCTGGGGCTGGGGCTGGGTCATGGCTGGGCTAGGGCAGGGCTGGGGCTGGGGATGGGGCTGGGGTTGGGGCTGGGACTTGGGCTGGGTCCAGGGCTGGGGCAGTGCTGTGGCTGGGGTTGGGCTGGGGCAGGGCCGGGGCTTAGGGCTGGGCTGGGGCTGGGGTTGGGCTGGGGCAGGGCTGGAGCTGGGGTTGGGCTGGGCTGGGGCTGGGCTGGGGCTGGGGCTGGGTCCAGGGCTGGGGCTGGGCTGTGTCTGGAGTTGGGCTGGGTCTGAGGGTGGGGCTGGGTCTGGGCTGGGGCCGGGGCTGCGACTGGGGCTGGGTCCAGGGCTGGGGTTGGGCTGGGGCTGGGGCTGGGGCTGGGCTGGGCTGGGGCTGGGGCTGGGGCAGGGGCCGGGGCTGGGCTAGGGCCGAGGGCGGGGCTAGGGTAGGGCTGGGCCTGGGGCAGGGCTGGGGCTGGGCTGGAACCAAGTCTTGGGCAGGGCTGGGGCTGGGGCTGGGGCTGGGGCTGGGTTTGGGCTGGGGCAGGGCTGGGGCTGGGCAGGGGATGAGGCTGGGGTGGGGCTGGGGCTGGGTCCAGGACAGGGCTTGGGCTGGGGCTGGGGCTGGGCTGGGGACGCAGGCGGGGTTGGGGCAGGGCTGGGGCTGGGGGCTGGAACCAAGTCTTGGGCAGGGCTGGGGCTGGGGCTGGGCGGGGCTGGGGCTGGGCTGGGGCAGGGCTTTGGCTGGGGCTGGGGCTGGGCTGGGGGCAGGGCTGGGGCTGGGGCTGGGCTGGGGCTGGGTCCAGGGCTGTGGCTGGGCTGTGGCTGGAGCTGGGCTGGGGCTGTGGGTGAGGCTGGGGCTGGGCTGGGGCTGGGCTGGGGCTGGGGCTGGGGCTTGGGCTGGGGCAGGGCTGGACCTGGGCTGGGGATGAGGCTGGAGTGGGGCTGGGGCTGGGTCCAGTGCAGGGGCTGGGCTGGGGATGGGGCTGGGCTTGGGATGGGCCTAGGCTGGGGCAGGACTGGGACTGGGGCAGGGGCACGGGCCGAAGCTGGGGACATGGCTAGGGCTGGAGCTAGGGCAGGGCTGGGGCCAGGCTGGGGCTGGGTTCGGCTCAGAGCTGGGGCTGGGTCCAGGGCTGGGGCTGGGCTGAGGGCACGGCTGGGCTAGGCCTGGGGCTGGGGCAGGGCTAGGTTAGGGCTGGACTGAGGCCGGGGCTGGGTCCGGGCCTGGGGCTGGATTGAGGGCAGGGTTGGGCTAGGGCAGGGCTGGGGGCCAGGGATGGGGCCGGGGGTGGGGCTGGGACTGGGGCTGGGTCCAGGGCTGGGGCTGGGCTGTGGCTGGGGTTGGGCTGGGGCAGGGCTGGAGCTGGGGTTGGGCTGGGGCTGGGGCTGGGGCTGGGGCTGGGTCCAGGGCTGGGGCTGGGCTGTGTCTGGAGCTGGGCTGGGGCTGAGGGTGGGGCTGGGTCTGGGCTGGGGCCGGGGTTGCGATTGGGGCTGGGTTTAGGGCTGGGGCTGGGCTGGGCTGGGGCTGGGGCAGTGCTGTGGCTGGGCTGTGGCTGGGCTGGGACCAGGACTTGGCTGGGGCTGGGACTGGAGTAGGGCTTTGGCTGGGGCTGGGGCTGGGGCTTGGATGGGGCAGGGCTGGGGCTGGGCAGGGGATGAGGCTGGGGTGGGGCTGGTGCTGGGGCTGGGTCCAGGGCAGGGCTAGGGCTGGGGCTGGGGCAGGGGCCGGGGCTGGGCTGGGGCCAAGGGTGGGGCTGGGCCAGGGCTGGGCCTGGGGCTGGAACCAAGTCTTGGGCAGGGCTGGGGCTGGGGCTGGGCAGGGCTGGGGGCAGGGCTGGGGCTGGGTTTGGGCTGGGGCAGGGCTGTGACTGGGGCTGGGGCTGGGGCTGGGCTGGGGCTGGGTCCAGGGCAGGGCCTGGGCTGGGGCTGGGGCTGGGGCCGTGTGTGGGGCTTGGCTGGGGCCGGGACTGGGGGTGGGGCTGGGGCAGGGGCTTCGGCGGGGACTGGGAGAGGGCTGGGGCTGGAGCTGGGCGGTGGCTGGGGCTGGGCTGGGGCAGGGCTATGGCTGGGGCTGGGCTGGGGCAGGGCTATGGCTGGGGCTGGGGCTGGGCTGGGGGCAGGGCTGGGGCTGGGGCTGGGCTGGGGCAGGGCTGGGCCTGGGGCTGGGGCTGGGCTTGGCCTGGGCTGGGGCAGGGCTGGGGCTGGGTCCAGGGTAGGGGCTGGGCTGGGGCTGGGGCTGGGCCGGGGCAGGGCTGGGGAAGGGGCTGGGCTGGGGCCGAGTGTGGGGCTGGGTCTGGGGCTGGGGTTGGTCAAGGGCTGGCCTGGCGGCAAGGATGGGGCTGGGGCTGGGGCTGGGCCAGTACATGGGCTGGGCTGGGACCGGGGCTGGGCTGGGGTAGGGCTGGCACAGGGCTGGGGCTGTGGCTGGGTCTGGGGCGGGGACTGGGGCAGGGCTGTATCTGGGGCATGGCTGGGGCCAAGGTTGGGGCAGGGGCTGGGGTGGTGGCGAGGGTGGGGCTGGGGCTGGGGCTGGGGCTGCGGACAAGGCTGGGGCCAGGCTGGGTCTGGGGCGGGGACTGGGGCAGGGCTGGAACTGGGGCTGGGCTGAGGGCAGGGTTGGGCTGAGGGCAGGGCTGGGGCTGGGGGCTGGGATGGGGCAGGACTGGGACTGGGGCAGGGACTGGGTTAGGGCTTTGGCTGGGTCTGGGGCTGGGGCTTGGATGGGGCAGGGCTGGGGATGGGGATGAGGCTGGGTTGGGGCTGGGGCTGGGTCCAGGGCAGGGGCTGGGCTGGGGCTGGGGCTAGGCTGGGGCAGGGGTGGGGCAGGGCTGGAGCTGGGCTGGGTCCAGGGTGGGGCTGGGGCTGGGCTGAGGGCAGGGTGGGGCTGGGGGCTGGGATGGGGCAGGACTGGGACTGGGGCAGGGTCACGGGCCGAGGTTGGGGACAGGGCTAGGGCTGGAGCTAGGGCAGGGCTGGGCTAGGCATGGGGCTGGGGCAGGGCTAAGCTAGGGCTGGGCTGAGGCCGGGGATGGGTCCGGGCCTGGGGCTGGGCTGAGGGCAGGGCTGGGCTAGGGCTGGGGCTGGGTCAGGGCTGGGCTAGGGCTGGGCTGGGGCTCGGGATGGGGCCAGGGGTATGGGCTGGGGCTGGGTCCAGGGCTGGGGCTGGGCTGGGACCAGGACTGGGCTGGGGCAGGGACTGGGTTAGGGCTTTGGCTAGGGCTTGGATGGGACTGGGCTGGGGATGGGGATGGGGCTTGGGCTGGGGCAGGGCTGGGGCTGGGCAGGGGATGAGGCTGGGGTGGGGCTGGGGCTGGGTCCAGGGCAGGGCTAGGGCTGGGGCAGGGCTGGGGCTGGGGCTGGAACCAAGTCTTGGGCAGGGCTGGGGCTGGGGCTGGGCAGGGCTGGGGGCAGGGCTGGGGCTGGGTTTGGGCTGGGGCAGGGCTGTGACTGGGGCTGGGGCTGGGGCTGGGCTGGGGCTGGGTCCAGGGCAGGGCCTGGGCTGGGGCTGGGGATGGGGCCGTGTGTGGGGCTTGGCTGGGGCCGGGACTGGGGGTGGGGCTGGGGGAGGGGCTTCGGCGGGGACTGGGAGAGGGCTGGGGCTGGAGCTGGGCGGTGGCTGGGGCTGGGCTGGGGCAGGGCTATGGCTGGGGCTGGGCTGGGGCAGGGCTATGGCTGGGGCTGGGGCTGGGCTGGGGGCAGGGCTGGGGCTGGGGTTGGGCTGGGGCAGGGCTGGGCCTAGGGCTGGGGCTGGGCTTGGCCTGGGCTGGGGCAGGGCTTGGCCTGGGCTGGGGATGAGGCTGGGGTGGGGCTGGGGCTGGGTCCAGGGCAGGGGCTTGGCTGGGGCTGGGGCTAGGCTGGGGCAGGTCTGGGGTAGGGCTGGGGCTGGGGCTGGGTCCAGGGTGGGTCTGGGGCTGGGCTGGGGGCAGGGCTGGGTCTGGGCGGTGGCTGGGGATGGGCTGGGGCTGGGCTGGGGCTGGGACTGAGTCCAGGGCAGGGTCTGGACTGGGGCTGGGGCTAGGCTGGGGCTGGGGCTGGGGCTGGGTCGGGGCTGGGGCTGGGGAAGTTCTGTGGCTGGGGATGAGGCTGGGGTGGGGCTGGGGCTGGGTCCAGGGAAGGGGCTGGGCTGGGGCTGGGGCTGGGTCCACGGTGGGGCTGGGGCTGGGCTGGGGGCAGGGCTGGGGCTGGGTGGTGGCTGGGGCTTGGCTGGGGCTGGGCTGGGCCTTGGACTGGGTCCATGGCAGGGGCTGGACTGGGGCTGGGGCTAGGCTGTGGGCAGGGATGGGGCTGGGACTGGGGCTGGGGCTGGGGCTTGGGCTGGGGCAGGGCTGGGCCTGGGCTGGGGATGAGGCTGGGGTGGGGCTGGGGCTGGGTCCAGGGCAGGGCTGAGGCTGGGGCTGGGATGGGCGCTGGGCTGGGGATGGGGCTGGGGCTGGAGCTAGGGCAGGGCTGGGGCCAGGCTGGGGCTGGGTTCGGCTCAGGGCTGGGGCTTGGTCCAGGGCTGGGGCTGGGCTGAGGGCACGGCTGGGCTAGGCCTGGGGCTAGGGCAGGGCTAGGTTAGGGCTGGGCTGAGGCCGGGTCTGGGTCCGGGCCTGGGGCTGGGCTGAGGGTAGGGCTGGGCTAGGGCTGGGGCTGAGTCATGGCTGGGCTAGGGCAGGGCTGGGGCCGGGGATGGGGCCGGGGGTGGGGCTGGGACTGGGGCTGGGTCCAGGGCTGGGGCAGGGCTGTGGCTGGGGTTGGGCTGGGGCAGGGCTGGGGCTTGGGGTTGGGCTGGGGCAGGGCCGGGGCTTGGGGGTGGGCTGGGGCTGGGGCTGGGGCTGGGGCTGGGCTGGGGCTGGGGCTGGGTCCAGGGCTGGGGCTGGGCTGTGTCTGGAGCTGGGCTGGGGCTGAGGGTGGGGCTGGGACTGGGCTGGGGCCGGGGCTGGGCTGTGGCTGGGTCCTGGGCAGGGGCTGGGTCCAGGGCAGGGCTGCGGCTGGAGCTGGGCTGGGTTCGGGGATGGGTCCGTGAGTGGGGCTTGGCTGGGGCCGGGGCTGCGGCCGGGGTTGGGGCTGGGGCTGGTGCTGGGGCTGGGCTGGGGGCAGAGATGGGGATGGGGCTGGGCTGGGGCTTTGGCAGGGCTGGGCCTGGGCTGGGGATGAGGCTGGGTTGGGGCCGGGGCTGGGTCCAGGGCAGGGGATGGGCTGGGGCTGGGGCTAGGCTGGGGCAGGGCAGGGGCTGGGGGCTGGGATGGGGCAGGACTGGGACTGAGGCAGGGGCACGGGCCGAGGCTGGGGACAGGGCTAGGGCTGGAGCTAGGGCAGGGCTGGGGCCAGGCTGGGGCTGGGTTTGGCTCAGGGCTGGGGCTTGGTCCAGGGCTGGGGCTGGGCTAGGGCAGGGCTGGGGCCGGGGCTAGGCTGGGGCTGGGTCCAGGGCTGTGGCTGGGCTGTGGCTGGAGCTGGGCTGGGGCTGAGGGTGGGGCTGGGGCTGGGCTAGGGCTTGGCTGGGGCCGGGGCTGCGACTGGGTCTGGATCCAGGGCTGGGGCTGGGCTGGGGCTGGGCCGGGGCAGGGCTGGGCTGGGGCAGGGCAGGGCTGGGGCTGGGCTGGGTCCAGGGTGGGCCTGGGGCTGGGCTGGGGGCAGGGCTGGGTCTGGGCGGTGGCTGGGGCTGGGCTGGGGCTGGGCTGGGGCTGGGACTGAGTCCAGGGCAGGGGCTGGACTGGGGCTGGGGCTTGGCTGGGGCAGGGCTGGGGCTGGGCTGGGGCTGGGACAGGGTCCAGGGCTGGGGCTGGGCTGGGGCTGATGCTAGGGCTGGGCTGGGGCTGGGTCCAGGGCAGGGGCTGGACTGGGGCTGGGGCTTGGCTGGGGCAGGGCTGGGGCTGGGCTGGGGCTGGGACTGGGTCCAGGGCTGGGGCTGGGCTGTGGCTGATGCTAGGGCTGGGCTGGGGCTGGGTCCAGGGCAGGGGCTGGGTCCAGGGCAGGGGCTGGGCTGGGGCTGGGGCTGGGTCGGGACAGGGCTGGGGCTGGGGAATTTCTGTGGCTGGGGATGAGGCTGGGGTGGGACTGGGGCTGGGTCCAGGGAAGGGGCTGGGTTGGGGCTGGGGCTGGGTCCACAGTGGGGCTGGGGCTGGGCTAGGGGCAGGGCTGGGTCTGGGTGGTGGCTGGGGCTTGGCTGGGGCTGGGCTGGGCCTTGGACTGGGTCCATGTCAGGGGCTGGACTGGGGCTGGGGCTAGGCTGGGGCTGGGGCTGGGTCCAGGGTTGGGCTGGGTCTGGGGCTGTGGCAGAACTGGGGCCAGGCTGGGGTCTGGGGCTGGGGGGAGGGCAGGGCTGGGGCAGGGTCTGGGGCTGGGGTAGGACTGGGGCTGGGCTGGGGCTGGGTCTGGGGCTGGGGTAGGGCTGGGGTGGCTGGGGCTGGGCTGGGGCTGGGTCCAGGGTAGGGGCTGGGCTGGGGCTGAGGCTGGGCCGGGACAGGGCTGGGGAAGGGGCTGGGCTGGGGCCGAGTGTGGGGCTGGGTCTGGGGCTGAGGTTGGTCGAGGGCTGGGCTGGCAGCAAGGATGGGGCTGAGGCTGGGGCTGGGCCAGTACTTGGGCTGGGCTGGGACCGGGGCTGGGCTGGGGTAGGGCTGGCACAGGGCTGGGGCTGTGGCTGGGTCTGGGGCGAGGACTGGGGCAGGGCTGTATCTGGGGCATGGCTGGGGCCAAGGTTGGGGCAGGGGCTGGGGTGGTGGCGAGGGTGGGGATGGGGCTGGGGCTGGGGCTGCGGACAGGGCTGGGGCCAGGCTGGGTCTGGGGCGGGGACTGGGGCAGGGCTGGAACTGGGGCTGGGCTGAGGGCAGGGTTGGGCTGAGGGCAGGGCTGGGGCTGGGGGCTGGGATGGGGCAGGACTGGGACTGGGGCAGGGGCACGGGCCGAAGCTGGGGACAGGGCTAGGGCTGGAGCTAGGGCAGGGCTGGGGCCAGGCTGGGGCTGGGTTTAGCTCTGGGCTGGGGCTTGGTCCAGGGCTGGGGCTGGGCTGAGGGCAGGGCTGGGCTAGGCCTGGGGCTGGGGCAGGGCTAGGTTAGGGCTGGGCTGAGGCCGGGGCTGGGTCCGGGCCTGGGGCTGGGCTGAGGGCAGGGCTGGGCTAGGGCTGGGGCTGGGTCAGGGATGGACTAGGGCTGGGCTGGGGCTGGGGCTGGGGCCAGGGGTAGGGCTGGGGCTGGGTCCAGGGCTGGGGCTGGGCTGGAGCTGGGGGCTGGGGGCAGTGCTGGGGCTGGGCTGTGGCTGGGCTGGGACCAGGACTGGGCTGGGGCAGGGACTGGGTTAGGGCTTTGGCTGGGGCTGGGGCTGGGGCTTGGATGGGGCAGGGCTGGGGATGGGGATGAGGCTGGGGTGGGGCTGGGGCTGGGTCCAGGGCAGGGGCTGGGCTGGGGCTGGGGCCAGGCTGGGGCAGGGGTGGGGCAGGGCTGGAGCTGGGCTGGGTCCAGGGTGGGGCTGGGGCTGGGCTGAGGGCTGGGGCTGGGGCTGGGGGCTGGGATGGGGCAGGACTGGGACTGGGGCAGGGGCACGGGCCGAGGCTGGGGACAGGGCTAGGGCTGGAGCTAGGGCAGGGCTGGGGCCAGGCTGGGGCTGAGTTCGGCTCAGGGCTGGGGCTTGGTCCAGGGCTTGGGCTGGGCTAGGGCAGGGCTGGGGCTGGGCCGGGGCAGGGCTGGGCTGGGGCAGGGCAGGGCTGTGGCTGGGCCGGGGCAGGGCTGGGCTAGGGCTGGGCTGGGGGCAGGGCTGGGGCTGGGGTTGGGCTGGGGCTGGGGCTGGGTCCAGGGCTGTGGCTGGAGCAGGGGCAGGGCTGGGGCTGGGGCTGGGGCTGTGCTGGGGTTGGGCCGGGGCAGGGCTGGGCTGGGGCAGGGCAGGGCTGTGGCTGGGCCGGGGCAGGGCTGGGCTGGGGCTGGGCTGGGGGCAGGGCTGGGGCTGGGGTTGGGCTGGGGCTGGGGCTGGGGCTGGGGCAAGGCTGGGGCTGGGGCAGGGCTGTAGCTGGGGTTGAGTCTGGGGTGGGGCCGGGGCTGGGTCCAGGGCACGGGCTGGGCTGGGGCTGGGGCTAGGCTGGGGCAGGCCTGGCACAGGGCTGGGGCTGGGGCTGGAACCAAGGCTTGGGCAGGGCTGGGGCTGGGCCTGGAGCCAGGGCTGGGGCCAGGCTGGGTCTGGGGCTGGGCTGAGGGCAGGGCTGGGGCTGGGGGCTGGGATGGGGCAGGACTGGGACTGGGGCAGGGGCACGGGCCGAGGCTGGGGACAGGGCTAGGGCTGGAGCTAGGGCAGGGCTGGGGCCAGGCTGGGGCTGGGTTTGGCTCAGGGCTGGGGCTTGGTCCAGGGCTGGGGCTGGGCTGAGGGCACAGCTGGGCTAGGCCTGGGGCTGGGGCAGGGCTAGGTTAGGGCTGGGCTGAGGCCGGGGCTGGGTCCGGGCCTGGGGCTGGGCTGAGGGCAGGGCTGGGCTAGGCCTGGGGCTGGGGCTGGGTCATGGCTGGGCTAGGGCAGGGCTGGGGCTGGGGATGGGGCTGGGGTTGGGGCTGGGACTTGGGCTGGGTCCAGGGCTGGGGCAGTGCTGTGGCTGGGGTTGGGCTGGGGCAGGGCCGGGGCTTAGGGCTGGGCTGGGGCTGGGGTTGGGCTGGGGCAGGGCTGGAGCTGGGGTTGGGCTGGGGCTGGGGCTGGGCTGGGGCTGGGGCTGGGTCCAGGGCTGGGGCTGGGCTGTGTCTGGAGTTGGGCTGGGTCTGAGGGTGGGGCTGGGTCTGGGCTGGGGCCGGGGCTGCGACTGGGGCTGGGTCCAGGGCTGGGGTTGGGCTGGGGCTGGGGCTGGGGCTGGGCTGGGCTGGGGCTGGGGCTGGGGCAGGGGCCGGGGCTGGGCTAGGGCCGAGGGCGGGGCTAGGGTAGGGCTGGGCCTGGGGCAGGGCTGGGGCTGGGCTGGAACCAAGTCTTGGGCAGGGCTGGGGCTGGGGCTGGGGCTGGGGCTGGGTTTGGGCTGGGGCAGGGCTGGGGCTGGGCAGGGGATGAGGCTGGGGTGGGGCTGGGGCTGGGTCCAGGACAGGGCTTGGGCTGGGGCTGGGGCTGGGCTGGGGACGCAGGCGGGGTTGGGGCAGGGCTGGGGCTGGGGCTGGAACCAAGTCTTGGGCAGGGCTGGGGCTGGGGCTGGGCGGGGCTGGGGCTGGGCTGGGGCAGGGCTTTGGCTGGGGCTGGGGCTGGGCTGGGGGGCAGGGCTGGGGCTGGGGCTGGGCTGGGGCTGGGTCCAGGGCTGTGGCTGGGCTGTGGCTGGAGCTGGGCTGGGGCTGTGGGTGAGGCTGGGGCTGGGCTGGGGCTGGGCTGGGGCTGGGGCTGGGGCTTGGGCTGGGGCAGGGCTGGACCTGGGCTGGGGATGAGGCTGGAGTGGGGCTGGGGCTGGGTCCAGTGCAGGGGCTGGGCTGGGGATGGGGCTGGGCTTGGGATGGGCCTAGGCTGGGGCAGGACTGGGACTGGGGCAGGGGCACGGGCCGAAGCTGGGGACATGGCTAGGGCTGGAGCTAGGGCAGGGCTGGGGCCAGGCTGGGGCTGGGTTCGGCTCAGAGCTGGGGCTGGGTCCAGGGCTGGGGCTGGGCTGAGGGCACGGCTGGGCTAGGCCTGGGGCTGGGGCAGGGCTAGGTTAGGGCTGGACTGAGGCCGGGGCTGGGTCCGGGCCTGGGGCTGGATTGAGGGCAGGGTTGGGCTAGGGCAGGGCTGGGGCCAGGGATGGGGCCGGGGGGTGGGCTGGGACTGGGGCTGGGTCCAGGGCTGGGGCTGGGCTGTGGCTGGGGTTGGGCTGGGGCAGGGCTGGAGCTGGGGTTGGGCTGGGGCTGGGGCTGGGGCTGGGGCTGGGTCCAGGGCTGGGGCTGGGCTGTGTCTGGAGCTGGGCTGGGGCTGAGGGTGGGGCTGGGTCTGGGCTGGGGCCGGGGTTGCGATTGGGGCTGGGTTTAGGGCTGGGGCTGGGCTGGGGCTGGGGCTGGGGCAGTGCTGTGGCTGGGCTGTGGCTGGGCTGGGACCAGGACTTGGCTGGGGGCTGGGACTGGAGTAGGGCTTTGGCTGGGGCTGGGGCTGGGGCTTGGATGGGGCAGGGCTGGGGCTGGGCAGGGGATGAGGCTGGGGTGGGGCTGGTGCTGGGGCTGGGTCCAGGGCAGGGCTAGGGCTGGGGCTGGGGCAGGGGCCGGGGCTGGGCTGGGGCCAAGGGTGGGGCTGGGCCAGGGCTGGGCCTGGGGCTGGAACCAAGTCTTGGGCAGGGCTGGGGCTGGGGCTGGGCAGGGCTGGGGGCAGGGCTGGGGCTGGGTTTGGGCTGGGGCAGGGCTGTGACTGGGGCTGGGGCTGGGGCTGGGCTGGGGCTGGGTCCAGGGCAGGGCCTGGGCTGGGGCTGGGGCTGGGGCCGTGTGTGGGGCTTGGCTGGGGCCGGGACTGGGGGTGGGGCTGGGGCAGGGGCTTCGGCGGGGACTGGGAGAGGGCTGGGGCTGGAGCTGGGCGGTGGCTGGGGCTGGGCTGGGGCAGGGCTATGGCTGGGGCTGGGCTGGGGCAGGGCTATGGCTGGGGCTGGGGCTGGGCTGGGGGTCAGGGCTGGGGCTGGGGCTGGGCTGGGGCAGGGCTGGGCCTGGGGCTGGGGCTGGGCTTGGCCTGGGCTGGGGCAGGGCTGGGGCTGGGTCCAGGGTAGGGGCTGGGCTGGGGCTGTGGCTGGGCCGGGGCAGGGCTGGGGAAGGGGCTGGGCTGGGGCCGAGTGTGGGGCTGGGTCTGGGGCTGGGGTTGGTCAAGGGCTGGCCTGGCGGCAAGGATGGGGCTGGGGCTGGGGCTGGGCCAGTACATGGGCTGGGCTGGGACCGGGGCTGGGCTGGGGTAGGGCTGGCACAGGGCTGGGGCTGTGGCTGGGTCTGGGGCGGGGACTGGGGCTGGGCTGTATCTGGGGCATGGCTGGGGCCAAGGTTGGGGCAGGGGCTGGGGTGGTGGCGAGGGTGGGGCTGGGGCTGGGGCTGGGGCTGCGGACAAGGCTGGGGCCAGGCTGGGTCTGGGGCGGGGACTGGGGCAGGGCTGGAACTGGGGCTGGGCTGAGGGCAGGGTTGGGCTGAGGGCAGGGCTGGGGCTGGGGGCTGGGATGGGGCAGGACTGGGGACTGGGGCAGGGACTGGGTTAGGGCTTTGGCTGGGGCTGGGGCTGGGGCTTGGATGGGGCAGGGCTGGGGATGGGGATGAGGCTGGGTTGGGGCTGGGGCTGGGTCCAGGGCAGGGGCTGGGCTGGGGCTGGGGCTAGGCTGGGGCAGGGGTGGGGCAGGGCTGGAGCTGGGCTGGGTCCAGGGTGGGGCTGGGGCTGGGCTGAGGGCAGGGTGGGGCTGGGGGCTGGGATGGGGCAGGACTGGGACTGGGGCAGGGTCACGGGCCGAGGTTGGGGACAGGGCTAGGGCTGGAGCTAGGGCAGGGCTGGGCTAGGCATGGGGCTGGGGCAGGGCTAAGCTAGGGCTGGGCTGAGGCCGGGGATGGGTCCGGGCCTGGGGCTGGGCTGAGGGCAGGGCTGGGCTAGGGCTGGGGCTGGGTCAGGGCTGGGCTAGGGCTGGGCTGGGGCTCGGGATGGGGCCAGGGGTATGGGCTGGGGCTGGGTCCAGGGCTGGGGCTGGGCTGGGGCTGGGCTGGGACCAGGACTGGGCTGGGGCAGGGACTGGGTTAGGGCTTTGGCTAGGGCTTGGATGGGACTGGGCTGGGGATGGGGATGGGGCTTGGGCTGGGGCAGGGCTGGGGCTGGGCAGGGGATGAGGCTGGGGTGGGGCTGGGGCTGGGTCCAGGGCAGGGCTAGGGCTGGGGCAGGGCTGGGGCTGGGGCTGGAACCAAGTCTTGGGCAGGGCTGGGGCTGGGGCTGGGCAGGGCTGGGGGCAGGGCTGGGGCTGGGTTTGGGCTGGGGCAGGGCTGTGACTGGGGCTGGGGCTGGGGCTGGGCTGGGGCTGGGTCCAGGGCAGGGCCTGGGCTGGGGCTGGGGATGGGGCCGTGTGTGGGGCTTGGCTGGGGCCGGGACTGGGGGTGGGGCTGGGGGAGGGGCTTCGGCGGGGACTGGGAGAGGGCTGGGGCTGGAGCTGGGCGGTGGCTGGGGCTGGGCTGGGGCAGGGCTATGGCTGGGGCTGGGCTGGGGCAGGGCTATGGCTGGGGCTGGGGCTGGGCTGGGGCTGGGCTGGGGGCAGGGCTGGGGCTGGGGTTGGGCTGGGGCAGGGCTGGGCCTAGGGCTGGGGCTGGGCTTGGCCTGGGCTGGGGCAGGGCTTGGCCTGGGCTGGGGATGAGGCTGGGGTGGGGCTGGGGCTGGGTCCAGGGCAGGGGCTTGGCTGGGGCTGGGGCTAGGCTGGGGCAGGTCTGGGGTAGGGCTGGGGCTGGGGCTGGGTCCAGGGTGGGTCTGGGGCTGGGCTGGGGGCAGGGCTGGGTCTGGGCGGTGGCTGGGGATGGGCTGGGGCTGGGCTGGGGCTGGGACTGAGTCCAGGGCAGGGTCTGGACTGGGGCTGGGGCTAGGCTGGGGCTGGGGCTGGGGCTGGGTCGGGGCTGGGGCTGGGGAAGTTCTGTGGCTGGGGATGAGGCTGGGGTGGGGCTGGGGCTGGGTCCAGGGAAGGGGCTGGGCTGGGGCTGGGGCTGGGTCCACGGTGGGGCTGGGGCTGGGCTGGGGGCAGGGCTGGGGCTGGGTGGTGGCTGGGGCTTGGCTGGGGCTGGGCTGGGCCTTGGACTGGGTCCATGGCAGGGGCTGGACTGGGGCTGGGGCTAGGCTGGGGCTGGGGCTGGGTCCAGGGTTGGGCTGGGTCTGGGGCTGTGGCAGAACTGGGGCCAGGCTGGGGTCTGGGGCTGGGCAGAGGGCAGGGCTGGGGCTGGGCTGGGGCTGGGCTGGGGCTGGGGCTGGGGTAGGGCTGGGGCTGGGCTGGGGCTGGGCTGGGGCTGGGTCCAGGGTAGGGGCTGGGCTGGGGCTGGGGCTGGGCCGGGGCAGGGCTGGGGAAGGGGCTGGGCTGGGGCCGAGTGTGGGGCTGGGTCTGGGGCTGGGGTTGGTCAAGGGCTGGCCTGGCGGCAAGGATGGGGGTGGGGCTGGGGCTGGGCCAGTACATGGGCTGGGCTGGGACCGGGGCTGGGCTGGGGTAGGGCTGGCACAGGGCTGGGGCTGTGGCTGGGTCTGGGGCGGGGACTGGGGCAGGGCTGTATCTGGGGCATGGCTGGGGCCAAGGTTGGGGCAGGGGCTGGGGTGGTGGCGAGGGTGGGGCTGGGGCTGGGGCTGGGGCTGCGGACAAGGCTGGGGCCAGGCTGGGTCTGGGGCGGGGACTGGGGCAGGGCTGGAACTGGGGCTGGGCTGAGGGCAGGGTTGGGCTGAGGGCAGGGCTGGGGCTGGGGGCTGGGATGGGGCAGGACTGGGACTGGGGCAGGGACTGGGTTAGGGCTTTGGCTGGGGCTGGGGCTGGGGCTTGGATGGGGCAGGGCTGGGGATGGGGATGAGGCTGGGTTGGGGCTGGGGCTGGGTCCAGGGCAGGGGCTGGGCTGGGGCTGGGGCTAGGCTGGGGCAGGGGTGGGGCAGGGCTGGAGCTGGGCTGGGTCCAGGGTGGGGCTGGGGCTGGGCTGAGGGCAGGGCTGGGGCTGGGGGCTGGGATGGGGCAGGACTGGGACTGGGGCAGGGTCACGGGCCGAGGTTGGGGACAGGGCTAGGGCTGGAGCTAGGGCAGGGCTGGGGCCAGGCTGGGGCTGGGTTCGGCTCAGGGCTGGGGCTTGGTCCAGGGCTGGGGCTGGGCTAGGGCAGGGCTGGGCTAGGGCTGGGGCTGGGTCAGGGCTGGGCTAGGGCTGGGCTGGGGCTCGGGATGGGGCCAGGGGTATGGGCTGTGGCTGGGTCCAGGGCTGGGGCTGGGCTGGGGCTGGGGCTGGGGCAGTGCTGGGGCTGGGCTGTGGCTGGGCTGGGACCACGACTGGGCTGGGGCAGGGACTGGGTTAGGGCTTTGGCTGGGGCTTGGATGGGACTGGGCTGGGGATGGGGATGGGGCTTGGGCTGGGGCAGGGCTGGGGCTGGGCAGGGGATGAGGCTGGGGTGGGGCTGGGGCTGGGTCCAGGGCAGGGCTTGGGCTGGGGCTGGGGCTGGGGCAGGGGCCGGGGCTGGGCTGGGGCCAAGGGTGGGGCTGGGGCTGGGCTGGGGCTGGGGCTGGAACCAAGTCTTGGGCAGGGCTGGGGCTGGGGCTGGGCAGGGCTGGGGGCAGGGCTGGGGCTGGGTTTGGGCTGGGGCAGGACTGGGGCTGGGCAGGGGATGAGGCTGGGGTGGGGCTGGGGCTGGGTCCAGGGCACGGCTTGGGCTGGGGCTGGGGCTGGGCTGGGGCCGCAGGCGGGGTTGGGGCAGGGCTGGGGCTGGGGCTGGGGCTGGGGCTCGGCTGGGGTTGGGCTGGGGCCGAGTCTGGGGCAGGTGCTGGGGCCGGGGTAGGGGCAGGGCTGGGGCAGGGCTGGAACTGGGGCTGGGCTGGGGGCAGGGCTGGGGCTGGGGCAGGGGCACGGGCCGAGGCTGGGGTCAGGGCTAGGGCTGGGGCTAGGGCAGGGCTGGGGCCAGGCTGGGGCTGGGTTTGGCTCAGGGCTGGGGCTGGGTCCAGGGCTGGGGCTCGGCGGTGGCTGGGGCTGGGCTGGGGCAGGGCTTTGGCTGGGGCTGGGGCTGGGCTGGGGGCAGGGCTGGGGTTGGGCTAGGGCAGGGCTGGGGCTGGGGCTGGGCTGGGGCTGGGTCCAGGGCTGTGGCTGGGCTGTGGCTGGAGCTGGGCTGGGGCTGTGGATGGGGCTGGGGCTGGGGCTGGGGCTGGGGCTGGGGCAGGGCTGGGGCTGGGCTGGGGCTGGGCTGGGGCTGGGTCCAGGGTAGGGGCTGGGGTGGGGCTGGGGCTGGGCCTGGGCAGGGCTGGGGAATGGGCTGAGGGCAGGGCTTGTCTAGGGCTGGGGCAGGGCTTGGGCAGGGGCCGGGGCTGGGGGCAGGGCTGGGGCTAGAGTTGGGGCAGGGCTGGGGCTGGGCTTGGGCTGCGTTCGGTGCAGAGCTGGTGCTGGGGCAGGGCTGGGCTAGGGCTGAACTGGGGCAGGGCAGGGGCTGGGGCTGGGCTGGGGGCAGGGATGGGGCTGGGTCTGGGGCTTGGGCTGGGGCAGGGCTGGGGCTGGGCTGGGGATGAGGCTGGAGTGGGGCTGGGGCTGGGTCCAGGGCAGGGGCTGGGCTGGGGATGGGGCTGGGCTTGGGATGGGCCTAGGCCGGCGCAGGACTGGGACTGGGGCAGGGGCACGGGCCGAAGCTGGGGACATGGCTAGGGCTGGAGCTAGGGCAGGGCTGGGGCCAGGCTGGGGCTGGGTTCGGCTCAGGGCTGGGGCTTGGTCCAGGGCTGGGGCTGGGCTGAGGGCACGGCTGGGCTAGGCCTGGGGCTGGGGCAGGGCTAGGTTAGGGCTGGACTGAGGCCGGGGCTGGGTCCGGGCCTGGGGCTGGGCTGAGGGCAGGGCTGGGCTAGGGCAGGGCTGGGGCCAGGGATGGGGCCGGGGGTGGGGCTGGGACTGGGGCTGGGTCCAGGGCTGGGGTAGGGCTGTGGCTGGGGTTGGGCTGGGGCAGGGCCGGGGCTTGGGGCTGGGCTGGGGCTGGGGTTGGGCTGGGGCAGGGCTGGAGCTGGGGTTGGGCTGGGGCTGGGGCTGGGGCTGGGTCCAGGGCTGGGGCTGGGCTGTGTCTGGAGCTGGGCTGGGGCTGAGGGTGGGGCTGGGGCTGGGCTGGGGCCGGGGCTGCGACTGGGGCTGGGTCCAGGGCTGGGGCTGGGGCTGGGCTGTGGTTGTGCTGGGGCCGAGTCTGGGGCAGGGTGCTGGGGCCGGGGTAGGGGCAGGGCTGGGGCAGGGCTGGAACTGGGGCTGGGCTGGGGGCAAGGTTGGGGCTGGGGCTGGGCTGGTGGCGAGTGTGGGGCTGGGGCTCGGGCTGCGGACAGGGCTGGGGCTAGGGCTGAGGTAGGGGTAGGGCTGGGGCTGGATTGGGGCTTGGGCTGGGGCAGGACTAGGCTTGAGGCTGGGCCTTGGGCTGGGGCTGGGTTGGCGCAGGGTTGGGGCTGGGGCTGGAACCAAGGCATGGGCAGGGCTGGGGCTGGGCTGGGACCAGGACTGGGCTGGGGCAGGGACTGGGTTAGGGCTTTGGCTGGGGCTGGGGCTGGGGCTTGGATGGGGCAGGGCTGGGGATGGGGATGGGGCTTGGGCTGGGGCAGGGCTGGGGCTGGGCAGGGGATGAGGCTGGGGTGGGGCTGGGGCGGGTCCAGGGCAGGGCTAGGGCTGGGGCTGGGGCTGGGCTGGGGCCGAGGGCGGGGCTGGGGCTGGGGCTGGGGCAGGGGCCGGGGCTGGGCTGGGGCTGGGCTGGGGCTGGGTCCAGGGTAGTGGCAGGGCTGGGGCTGGGGCTGGAACCAAGTCTTGGGCAGGGCTGGGGCTCGGGCTGGGCGGGGCTGGGGCTGGGCAGGGCTGGGGGCAGGGCTGGGGCTGGGTTTGGGCTGGGGCATGGCTGGGGCTGGGTCCAGGGCTGGGGCAGGGCTGTGGCTGGGTCTGGGACTGGGCTGGGGGCAGGGCTGGGGCTGGGCTAGGGCAGGGCTGGGGCTGGGGCTGGGCTGGGGCTGGGTCCAGGGCTGTGGCTGGGCTGTGGCTGGAGCTGGGCTGGGGCTGTGGGTGGGGCTGTGGCTGGGCTGGGGCTGGGCTGGGGCTGGGGCTGGGGCTGGGGCTGGGGCTGGGGCAGGCCTGGGGCTGGGCTGGGGCTGGGCTGGGGCTGGGTCCAGGGTAGGGGCTGGGCTGGGGCTGGGGCTGGGCCGGGGCAGGGCTGGGGAAGGGGCTGAGGGCAGGGCTGGGCTAGGGCTGGGGCAGGGCTTGGGCAGGGGCCGGGGCTGGGGGCAGGGCTGGGGCTAGAGCTGGGGCAGGGCTGGGGCTGGGCTTGGGCTGCGTTCGGTGCAGAGCTGGTGCTGGGGCAGGGCGGGGGCTGGGGCAGGGCTGGGCTAGGGCTGGGCTGGGGCAGGGCTGGGGCTGGGGCTGGGCTGGGGGCAGGGATGGGGCTGGGTCTGGGGCTTGGGCTGGGGCAGGGCTGGACCTGGGCTGGGGTGGGGCTGGGGCTGGGTCCAGGGCAGGGGCTGGGCTGGGGATGGGCCTAGGCTGGGGCAGGACTGGGACTGGGGCAGGGGCACGGGCCGAAGCTGGGGACATGGCTAGGGCTGGAGCTAGGGCAGGGCTGGGGCCAGGGATGGGGCCGGGGGTGGGGCTGGGACTGGGGCTAGGTCCAGGGCTGGGGTAGGGCTGTGGCTGGGGTTGGGCTGGGGCAGGGCTGGAGCTGGGGTTGGGCTGGGGCTGGGGCTGGGGCTGGGGCGGGGTCCAGGGCTGGGGCTGGGCTGTGTCTGGAGCTGGGCTGGGGCTGAGGGTGGGGCTGGGTCTGGGCTGGGGCTGGGGATTGGGCCGTGTGTGGGGCTTGGCTGGGGCCGGGGCTGGGGGTGGGGCTGGGGCAGGGGCTTCGGCGGGGACTGGGAGAGGGCTGGGGCTGGAGCTGGGCGGTGGCTGGGGCTGGGCTGGGGCAGGGCTATGGCTGGGGCTGGGCTGGGGCAGGGCTATGGCTGGGGCTGGGGCTGGGCTGGGGGCAGGGCTGGGGCTGGGGCTGGGGCTGGGCTGTGGCTGGGCTGGGGCAGGGCTTGGCCTGAGCTGGGGATGAGGCTGGGGTGGGGCTGGGGCTGGGTCCAGGGCAGGGGCTTGGCTGGGGCTGGGGCTAGGCTGGGGCAGGTCTGGGGTAGGGCTGGGGCTGGGGCTGGGTCCAGGGTGGGCCTGGGGCTGGGCTGGGGGCAGGGCTGGGGCTGGGGCTGGGCTGTGGTTGTGCTGGGGCCGAGTCTGGGGCAGGGTGCTGGGGCCGGGGTAGGGGCAGGGCTGGGGCAGGGCTGGAACTGGGGCTGGGCTGGGGGCAAGGTTGGGGCTGGGGCTGGGCTGGTGGCGAGGGTGGGGCTGGGGCTCGGGCTGCGGACAGGGCTGGGGCTAGGGCTGAGGTAGGGGTAGGGCTGGGGCTGGATTGGGGCTTGGGCTGGGGCAGGACTAGGCTTGAGGCTGGGCCTTGGGCTGGGGCTGGGTTGGCGCAGGGCTGGGGCTGGGGCTGGAACCAAGGCATGGGCAGGGCTGGGGCTGGGCTGGGACCAGGACTGGGCTGGGGCAGGGACTGGGGCAGGTCTTGGGCTGGGGCTGGGGCTGGGGCTTGGATGGGGCAGGGCTGGGGCTGGGCAGGGGATGAGGCTGGGGTGGGGCTGGGGCTGGGGCTGGGGCAGTGCTGGGGCTGGGCTGTGGCTGGGCTGGGACCAGGACTGGGCTGGGGCTGGGACTGGAGTAGGGCTTTGGCTGGGGCTGGGGCTGGGGCTTGGATGGGGCAGGGCTGGGGCTGGGCAGGGGATGAGGCTGGGCTGGGGCTGGGGCTGGGTCCAGGGCAGGGCTAGGGCTGGGGCTGGGGCTGGGGCAGGGGCCGGGGCTGGGCTGGGGCTGGAACCATGTCTTGGGCAGGGCTGAGGCTGGGGCTGGGCAGGGCTGGGGGCAGGGCTGGGGCTGGGTTTGGGCTGGGGCAGGGCTGGGGCTTGGTCCAGGGCTGGGGCAGGGCTGTGGCTGGGGCTGGGGCTGGGGCTGGGGCTGGGCTGGGGCTGGGTCCAGGGCAGGGCCTGGGCTGGGGCTGGGGATTGGGCCGTGTGTGGGGCTTGGCTGGGGCCGGGGCTGGGGGTGGGGCTGGGGCAGGGGCTTCGGCGGGGACTGGGAGAGGGCTGGGGCTGGAGCTGGGCGGTGGCTGGGGCTGGGCTGGGGCAGGGCTATGGCTGGGGCTGGGCTGGGGCAGGGCTATGGCTGGGGCTGGGGCTGGGCTGGGGGCAGGGCTGTGGCTGGGGCTGGGGCTGGGCTGTGGCTGGGCTGGGGCAGGGCTTGGCCTGGGCTGGGGATGAGGCTGGGGTGGGGCTGGGGCTGGGTCCAGGGCAGGGGCTTGGCTGGGGCTGGGGCTAGGCTGGGGCAGGTCTGGGGCAGGGTCTGGGGCTGGGGTAGGGCTGGGGCTGGGCTGGGGCTGGGGGCTGGGATGGGGCAGGACTGGGACTGGGGCAGGGTCACGGGCCGAGGTTGGGGACAGGGCTAGGGCTGGAGCTAGGGCAGGGCTGGGGCCAGGCTGGGGCTGGGTTCGGCTCAGGGCTGGGGCTTGGTCCAGGGCTGGGGCTGGGCTAGGGCAGGGCTGGGCTAGGGCTGGGGCTGGGTCAGGGCTGGGCTAGGGCTGGGCTGGGGCTCGGGATGGGGCCAGGGGTATGGGCTGTGGCTGGGTCCAGGGCTGGGGCTGGGCTGGGGCTGGGGCTGGGGCAGTGCTGGGGCTGGGCTGTGGCTGGGCTGGGACCACGACTGGGCTGGGGCAGGGACTGGGTTAGGGCTTTGGCTGGGGCTTGGATGGGACTGGGCTGGGGATGGGGATGGGGCTTGGGCTGGGGCAGGGCTGGGGCTGGGCAGGGGATGAGGCTGGGGTGGGGCTGGGGCTGGGTCCAGGGCAGGGCTTGGGCTGGGGCTGGGGCTGGGGCAGGGGCCGGGGCTGGGCTGGGGCCAAGGGTGGGGCTGGGGCTGGGCTGGGGCTGGGGCTGGAACCAAGTCTTGGGCAGGGCTGGGGCTGGGGCTGGGCAGGGCTGGGGGCAGGGCTGGGGCTGGGTTTGGGCTGGGGCAGGACTGGGGCTGGGCAGGGGATGAGGCTGGGGTGGGGCTGGGGCTGGGTCCAGGGCACGGCTTGGGCTGGGGCTGGGGCTGGGCTGGGGCCGCAGGCGGGGTTGGGGCAGGGCTGGGGCTGGGGCTGGGGCTGGGGCTCGGCTGGGGTTGGGCTGGGGCCGAGTCTGGGGCAGGTGCTGGGGCCGGGGTAGGGGCAGGGCTGGGGCAGGGCTGGAACTGGGGCTGGGCTGGGGGCAGGGCTGGGGCTGGGGCAGGGGCACGGGCCGAGGCTGGGGTCAGGGCTAGGGCTGGGGCTAGGGCAGGGCTGGGGCCAGGCTGGGGCTGGGTTTGGCTCAGGGCTGGGGCTGGGTCCAGGGCTGGGGCTCGGCGGTGGCTGGGGCTGGGCTGGGGCAGGGCTTTGGCTGGGGCTGGGGCTGGGCTGGGGGCAGGGCTGGGGTTGGGCTAGGGCAGGGCTGGGGCTGGGGCTGGGCTGGGGCTGGGTCCAGGGCTGTGGCTGGGCTGTGGCTGGAGCTGGGCTGGGGCTGTGGATGGGGCTGGGGCTGGGGCTGGGGCTGGGGCTGGGGCAGGGCTGGGGCTGGGCTGGGGCTGGGCTGGGGCTGGGTCCAGGGTAGGGGCTGGGGTGGGGCTGGGGCTGGGCCTGGGCAGGGCTGGGGAATGGGCTGAGGGCAGGGCTTGTCTAGGGCTGGGGCAGGGCTTGGGCAGGGGCCGGGGCTGGGGGCAGGGCTGGGGCTAGAGTTGGGGCAGGGCTGGGGCTGGGCTTGGGCTGCGTTCGGTGCAGAGCTGGTGCTGGGGCAGGGCTGGGCTAGGGCTGAACTGGGGCAGGGCAGGGGCTGGGGCTGGGCTGGGGGCAGGGATGGGGCTGGGTCTGGGGCTTGGGCTGGGGCAGGGCTGGGGCTGGGCTGGGGATGAGGCTGGAGTGGGGCTGGGGCTGGGTCCAGGGCAGGGGCTGGGCTGGGGATGGGGCTGGGCTTGGGATGGGCCTAGGCCGGCGCAGGACTGGGACTGGGGCAGGGGCACGGGCCGAAGCTGGGGACATGGCTAGGGCTGGAGCTAGGGCAGGGCTGGGGCCAGGCTGGGGCTGGGTTCGGCTCAGGGCTGGGGCTTGGTCCAGGGCTGGGGCTGGGCTGAGGGCACGGCTGGGCTAGGCCTGGGGCTGGGGCAGGGCTAGGTTAGGGCTGGACTGAGGCCGGGGCTGGGTCCGGGCCTGGGGCTGGGCTGAGGGCAGGGCTGGGCTAGGGCAGGGCTGGGGCCAGGGATGGGGCCGGGGGTGGGGCTGGGACTGGGGCTGGGTCCAGGGCTGGGGTAGGGCTGTGGCTGGGGTTGGGCTGGGGCAGGGCCGGGGCTTGGGGCTGGGCTGGGGCTGGGGTTGGGCTGGGGCAGGGCTGGAGCTGGGGTTGGGCTGGGGCTGGGGCTGGGGCTGGGTCCAGGGCTGGGGCTGGGCTGTGTCTGGAGCTGGGCTGGGGCTGAGGGTGGGGCTGGGGCTGGGCTGGGGCCGGGGCTGCGACTGGGGCTGGGTCCAGGGCTGGGGCTGGGGCTGGGCTGTGGTTGTGCTGGGGCCGAGTCTGGGGCAGGGTGCTGGGGCCAGGGTAGGGGCAGGGCTGGGGCAGGGCTGGAACTGGGGCTGGGCTGGGGGCAAGGTTGGGGCTGGGGCTGGGCTGGTGGCGAGGGTGGGGCTGGGGCTCGGGCTGCGGACAGGGCTGGGGCTAGGGCTGAGGTAGGGGTAGGGCTGGGGCTGGATTGGGGCTTGGGCTGGGGCAGGACTAGGCTTGAGGCTGGGCCTTGGGCTGGGGCTGGGTTGGCGCAGGGTTGGGGCTGGGGCTGGAACCAAGGCATGGGCAGGGCTGGGGCTGGGCTGGGACCAGGACTGGGCTGGGGCAGGGACTGGGTTAGGGCTTTGGCTGGGGCTGGGGCTGGGGCTTGGATGGGGCAGGGCTGGGGATGGGGATGGGGCTTGGGCTGGGGCAGGGCTGGGGCTGGGCAGGGGATGAGGCTGGGGTGGGGCTGGGGCGGGTCCAGGGCAGGGCTAGGGCTGGGGCTGGGGCTGGGCTGGGGCCGAGGGCGGGGCTGGGGCTGGGGCTGGGGCAGGGGCCGGGGCTGGGCTGGGGCTGGGCTGGGGCTGGGTCCAGGGTAGTGGCAGGGCTGGGGCTGGGGCTGGAACCAAGTCTTGGGCAGGGCTGGGGCTCGGGCTGGGCGGGGCTGGGGCTGGGCAGGGCTGGGGGCAGGTCTGGGGCTGGGTTTGGGCTGGGGCATGGCTGGGGCTGGGTCCAGGGCTGGGGCAGGGCTGTGGCTGGGTCTGGGACTGGGCTGGGGGCAGGGCTGGGGCTGGGCTAGGGCAGGGCTGGGGCTGGGGCTGGGCTGGGGCTGGGTCCAGGGCTGTGGCTGGGCTGTGGCTGGAGCTGGGCTGGGGCTGTGGGTGGGGCTGTGGCTGGGCTGGGGCTGGGCTGGGGCTGGGGCTGGGGCTGGGGCTGGGGCAGGCCTGGGGCTGGGCTGGGGCTGGGCTGGGGCTGGGTCCAGGGTAGGGGCTGGGCTGGGGCTGGGGCTGGGCCGGGGCAGGGCTGGGGAAGGGGCTGAGGGCAGGGCTGGGCTAGGGCTGGGGCAGGGCTTGGGCAGGGGCCGGGGCTGGGGGCAGGGCTGGGGCTAGAGCTGGGGCAGGGCTGGGGCTGGGCTTGGGCTGTGTTCGGTGCAGAGCTGGTGCTGGGGCAGGGCGGGGGCTGGGGCAGGGCTGGGCTAGGGCTGGGCTGGGGCAGGGCTGGGGCTGGGGCTGGGCTGGGGGCAGGGATGGGGCTGGGTCTGGGGCTTGGGCTGGGGCAGGGCTGGACCTGGGCTGGGGTGGGGCTGGGGCTGGGTCCAGGGCAGGGGCTGGGCTGGGGATGGGCCTAGGCTGGGGCAGGACTGGGACTGGGGCAGGGGCACGGGCCGAAGCTGGGGACATGGCTAGGGCTGGAGCTAGGGCAGGGCTGGGGCCAGGGATGGGGCCGGGGGTGGGGCTGGGACTGGGGCTAGGTCCAGGGCTGGGGTAGGGCTGTGGCTGGGGTTGGGCTGGGGCAGGGCTGGAGCTGGGGTTGGGCTGGGGCTGGGGCTGGGGCTGGGGCGGGGTCCAGGGCTGGGGCTGGGCTGTGTCTGGAGCTGGGCTGGGGCTGAGGGTGGGGCTGGGTCTGGGCTGGGGCTGGGGATTGGGCCGTGTGTGGGGCTTGGCTGGGGCCGGGGCTGGGGGTGGGGCTGGGGCAGGGGCTTCGGCGGGGACTGGGAGAGGGCTGGGGCTGGAGCTGGGCGGTGGCTGGGGCTGGGCTGGGGCAGGGCTATGGCTGGGGCTGGGCTGGGGCAGGGCTATGGCTGGGGCTGGGGCTGGGCTGGGGGCAGGGCTGGGGCTGGGGCTGGGGCTGGGCTGTGGCTGGGCTGGGGCAGGGCTTGGCCTGAGCTGGGGATGAGGCTGGGGTGGGGCTGGGGCTGGGTCCAGGGCAGGGGCTTGGCTGGGGCTGGGGCTAGGCTGGGGCAGGTCTGGGGTAGGGCTGGGGCTGGGGCTGGGTCCAGGGTGGGCCTGGGGCTGGGCTGGGGGCAGGGCTGGGGCTGGGGCTGGGCTGTGGTTGTGCTGGGGCCGAGTCTGGGGCAGGGTGCTGGGGCCGGGGTAGGGGCAGGGCTGGGGCAGGGCTGGAACTGGGGCTGGGCTGGGGGCAAGGTTGGGGCTGGGGCTGGGCTGGTGGCGAGGGTGGGGCTGGGGCTCGGGCTGCGGACAGGGCTGGGGCTAGGGCTGAGGTAGGGGTAGGGCTGGGGCTGGATTGGGGCTTGGGCTGGGGCAGGACTAGGCTTGAGGCTGGGCCTTGGGCTGGGGCTGGGTTGGCGCAGGGCTGGGGCTGGGGCTGGAACCAAGGCATGGGCAGGGCTGGGGCTGGGCTGGGACCAGGACTGGGCTGGGGCAGGGACTGGGGCAGGTCTTGGGCTGGGGCTGGGGCTGGGGCTTGGATGGGGCAGGGCTGGGGCTGGGCAGGGGATGAGGCTGGGGTGGGGCTGGGGCTGGGGCTGGGGCAGTGCTGGGGCTGGGCTGTGGCTGGGCTGGGACCAGGACTGGGCTGGGGCTGGGACTGGAGTAGGGCTTTGGCTGGGGCTGGGGCTGGGGCTTGGATGGGGCAGGGCTGGGGCTGGGCAGGGGATGAGGCTGGGCTGGGGCTGGGGCTGGGTCCAGGGCAGGGCTAGGGCTGGGGCTGGGGCTGGGGCAGGGGCCGGGGCTGGGCTGGGGCTGGAACCATGTCTTGGGCAGGGCTGAGGCTGGGGCTGGGCAGGGCTGGGGGCAGGGCTGGGGCTGGGTTTGGGCTGGGGCAGGGCTGGGGCTTGGTCCAGGGCTGGGGCAGGGCTGTGGCTGGGGCTGGGGCTGGGGCTGGGGCTGGGCTGGGGCTGGGCCCAGGGCAGGGCCTGGGCTGGGGCTGGGGATTGGGCCGTGTGTGGGGCTTGGCTGGGGCCGGGGCTGGGGGTGGGGCTGGGGCAGGGGCTTCGGCGGGGACTGGGAGAGGGCTGGGGCTGGAGCTGGGCGGTGGCTGGGGCTGGGCTGGGGCAGGGCTATGGCTGGGGCTGGGCTGGGGCAGGGCTATGGCTGGGGCTGGGGCTGGGCTGGGGGCAGGGCTGTGGCTGGGGCTGGGGCTGGGCTGTGGCTGGGCTGGGGCAGGGCTTGGCCTGGGCTGGGGATGAGGCTGGGGTGGGGCTGGGGCTGGGTCCAGGGCAGGGGCTTGGCTGGGGCTGGGGCTAGGCTGGGGCAGGTCTGGGGTAGGGCTGGGGCTGGGGCTGGGTCCAGGGTGGGCCTGGGGCTGGGCTGGGGGCAGGGCTGGGGCTGGGCGGTGGCTGGGGCTGGGCTGGGGCTGGGCTGGTGCTGGGACTGAGTCCAGGGCAGGGTCTGGACTGGGGCTGGGGCTGGGCTGGGGCAGGGCTGGGGCTGGGCTGGGGCTGGGACTGGGTCCAGGGCAGGGGCTGGACTGGGGCTGGGGCTTGGCTGGGGCAGGGCTGGGGCTGGGCTGGGGCTGGGACTGGGTCCAGGGCTGGGGCTGGGCTGTGGCTGATGCTAGGGCTGGGCTGGGGCTGGGTCCAGGGCAGGGGCTGGGTCCAGGGCAGGGGCTGGGCTGGGGCTGGGGCTGGGTCGGGGCAGGGCTGGGGCTGGGGAAGTTCTGTGGCTGGGGATGAGGCTGGGGTGGGGCTGGGGCTGGGTCCAGGGAAGGGGCTGGGCTGGGGCTGGGGCTGGGTCCACGGTGGGGCTGGGGCTGGGCTGGGGGCAGGGCTGGGGCTGGGTGGTGGCTGGGGCTTGGCTGGGGCTGGGCTGGGCCTTGGACTGGGTCCATGGCAGGGGCTGGACTGGGGCTGGGGCTAGGCTGGGGCTGGGGCTGGGTCCAGGGTTGGGCTGGGTCTGGGGCTGTGGCAGAACTGGGGCCAGGCTGGGGTCTGGGGCTGGGCTGGGGCTGGGCTGTGGCTGGGCTGTGGCTGGGCTGGGGCTGGGGCTGGGGGCAGGGCTGGGGCTGGGTGGTGGCTGGGGCTTGGCTGGGGCTGGGCTGGGCGGGGCTGAGGCTGGGCAGGGCTGGGGCTGTGCATGGACCGGGAGTGGGCAGGGGTAGGGCTGGGGCTGGGGGCTGGGCTGGGGCTGGGTTTGGGCTGGGTTTGGGCTGGGGCAGGGCAGGGCAGGGGCTGTGGCTGGGCTGTGGCTGGAGCTGGGCTGGGGCCGGGGATGGGGCCGTGAGTGGGGCTTGGCTGGGGCCGGGGCTGGGCCGGGGACTGGGAGAGGGCTGGGGCTGGGGCTGGGTCCAGGGCTGGGGCTGGGCGGTGGCTGGTGCTGGGGCTGGGCTGGGGGCAGGGCTGGGGCTGGGCTAGGGCAGGGCTGGGGCTGGGGCTGGGCTGGGGCTGGGTCCAGGGCTGTGGCTGGGCGGTGGCTGGGGCTGGGCTGGGGGCAGGGCTGGGGCTGGGGCAGGGCTGGGGCTGGGCTGGGGCTGGGCTGGGGCTGGGTCCAGGGTAGGGGCTGGGCTGGGGCTGGGGCTGGGCCGGGGCAGCGCTGGGGAAGGGGCTGAGGGCAGGGCTGGGCTAGGGCTGGGGCAGGGCTTGGGCAGGGGCCGGGGCTGGGGGCAGGGCTGGGGCTAGAGCTGGGGCAGGGCTGGGGCTGGGCTTGGGCTGCGTTCGGTGCAGAGCTGGTGCTGGGGCAGGGCGGGGGCTGGGGCAGGGCTGGGCTAGGGCTGAACTGGGGCAGGGCTGGGCTAGGGCTGAACTGGGGCAGGGCTGGGGCTGGGGCAGGGCTAGGCCTGGGCTGGGGCTGGGTCCAGGGCAGGGGCCGGGGCTGAGGGCAGGGCTGGGGCTAGAGCGTGGGCAGGCCTGGGGCCGGGCTGGGGCTGGGTCATGGCTGGGCTAGGGCAGGGCTGGGGCCGGGGATGAGGCCGGGGGTGGGGCTGTTACTGGGGCTGGGTCCAGGGCTGGGGCAGGGCTGTGGCTGGGGTTGGGCTGGGGCAGGGCCGGGACTTGGCGGTGGGCTGGGGCTGGGGTTGGGCTGGGGCTGGGCTGGAGCTGGGGTTGGGCTGGGGCTGGGGCTGGGACCAGGACTGGGCTGGGGCAGGGACTGGGGCAGGTCTTGGGCTGGGGCTGGGGCTGGGGCTTGGATGGGGCAGGGCTGGGGATGGGGATGGGGCTTGGGCTGGGGCAGGGCTGGGGCTGGGCAGGGGATGAGGCTGGGGTGGGGCTGGGGCGGGTCCAGGGCAGGGCTAGGGCTGGGGCTGGGGCTGGGCTGGGGCCGAGGGCGGGGCTGGGGCTGGGGCTGGGGCTGGGGCTGGGGCAGGGGCCGGGGCTGGGCTGGGGCTGGGCTGGGGCTGGGTCCAGGGTAGTGGCAGGGCTGGGGCTGGGGCTGGAACCAAGTCTTGGGCAGGGCTGGGGCTCGGGCTGGGCGGGGCTGGGGCTGGGCAGGGCTGGGGGCAGGGCTGGGGCTGGGTTTGGGCTGGGGCATGGCTGGGGCTGGGTCCAGGGCTGGGGCAGGGCTGTGGCTGGGTCTGGGACTGGGCTGGGGGCAGGGCTGGGGCTGGGCTAGGGCAGGGCTGGGGCTGGGGCTGGGCTGGGGCTGGGTCCAGGGCTGTGGCTGGGCTGTGGCTGGAGCTGGGCTGGGGCTGTGGGTGGGGCTGTGGCTGGGCTGGGGCTGGGCTGGGGCTGGGGCTGGGCCTGTGGGTGGGGCAGGCCTGGGGCTGGGCTGGGGCTGGGCTGGGGCTGGGTCCAGGGTAGGGGCTGGGCTGGGGCTGGGGCTGGGCCGGGGCAGGGCTGGGGAAGGGGCTGAGGGCAGGGCTGGGCTAGGGCTGGGGCAGGGCTTGGGCAGGGGCCGGGGCTGGGGGCAGGGCTGGGGCTAGAGCTGGGACAGGGCTGGGGCTGGGCTTGGGCTGTGTTCGGTGCAGAGCTGGTGCTGGGGCAGGGCGGGGGCTGGGGCAGGGCTGGGCTAGGGCTGAACTGGGGCAGGGCTGGGGCTGGGGCTGGGCTGGGGGCAGGGATGGGGCTGGGTCTGGGGCTTGGGCTGGGGCAGGGCTGGGGCTGGGCTGGGGATGAGGCTGGAGTGGGGCTGGGGCTGGGTCCAGGGCAGGGGCTGGGCTGGGGATGGGCCTAGGCTGGGGCAGGACTGGGACTGGGGCAGGGGCATGGGCCGAAGCTGGGGACATGGCTAGGGCTGGAGCTAGGGCAGGGCTGGGGCCAGGGATGGGGCCGGGGGTGGGGCTGGGACTGGGGCTAGGTCCAGGGCTGGGGTAGGGCTGTGGCTGGGGTTGGGCTGGGGCAGGGCCGGGGCTTGGGGCTGGGCTGGGGCTGGGGTTGGGCTGGGGCAGGGCTGGAGCTGGGGTTGGGCTGGGGCTGGGGCTGGGGCTGGGTCCAGGGCTGGGGCTGGGCTGTGTCTGGAGCTGGGCTGGGGCTGAGGGTGGGGCTGGGGCTGGGCTGGGGCCGGGGCTGCGACTGGGGCTGGGTCCAGGGCTGGGGCTGGGGCTGGGCTGTGGTTGTGCTGGGGCCGAGTCTGGGGCAGGGTGCTGGGGCCGGGGTAGGGGCAGGGCTGGGGCAGGGCTGGAACTGGGGCTGGGCTGGGGGCAAGGTTGGGGCTGGGGCTGGGCTGGTGGCGAGGGTGGGGCTGGGGCTCGGGCTGCGGACAGGGCTGGGGCTAGGGCTGAGGTAGGGGTAGGGCTGGGGCTGGATTGGGGCTTGGGCTGGGGCAGGACTAGGCTTGAGGCTGGGCCTTGGGCTGGGGCTGGGTTGGCGCAGGGCTGGGGCTGGGGCTGGAACCAAGGCATGGGCAGGGCTGGGGCTGGGCTGGGACCAGGACTGGGCTGGGGCAGGGACTGGGGCAGGTCTTGGGCTGGGGCTGGGGCTGGGGCTTGGATGGGGCAGGGCTGGGGCTGGCAGGGGATGAGGCTGGGGTGGGGCTGGGGCTGGGGCTGGGGCTGGGGCAGTGCTGGGGCTGGGCTGTGGCTGGGCTGGGACCAGGACTGGGCTGGGGCTGGGACTGGAGTAGGGCTTTGGCTGGGGCTGGGGCTGGGGCTTGGATGGGGCAGGGCTGGGGCTGGGCAGGGGATGAGGCTGGGGTGGGGCTGGGGCTGGGTCCAGGGCAGGGCTAGGGCTGGGGCTGGGGCTGGGGCAGGGGCCGGGGCTGGGCTGGGGCTGGAACCATGTCTTGGGCAGGGCTGAGGCTGGGGCTGGGCAGGGCTGGGGGCAGGGCTGGGGCTGGGTTTGGGCTGGGGCAGGGCTGGGGCTTGGTCCAGGGCTGGGGCAGGGCTGTGGCTGGGGCTGGGGCTGGGGCTGGGGCTGGGCTGGGGCTGGGTCCAGGGCAGGGCCTGGGCTGGGGCTGGGGATTGGGCCGTGTGTGGGGCTTGGCTGGGGCCGGGGCTGGGGGTGGGGCTGGGGCAGGGGCTTCGGCGGGGACTGGGAGAGGGCTGGGGCTGGAGCTGGGCGGTGGCTGGGGCTGGGCTGGGGCAGGGCTATGGCTGGGGCTGGGGCTGGGCTGGGGGCAGGGCTGGGGCTGGGGTTGGGCTGGGGCAGGGCTGGGGCTGGGGCTGGGGCTGGGCTGTGGCTGGGCTGGGGCAGGGCTTGGCCTGGGCTGGGGATGAGGCTGGGGTGGGGCTGGGGCTGGGTCCAGGGCAGGGGCTTGGCTGGGGCTGGGGCTAGGCTGGGGCAGGTCTGGGGTAGGGCTGGGGCTGGGGCTGGGTCCAGGGTGGGCCTGGGGCTGGGCTGGGGGCAGGGCTGGGGCTGGGCGGTGGCTGGGGCTGGGCTGGGGCTGGGCAGGGGATGAGGCTGGGGTGGGGCTGGGGCTGGGGCTGGGGCTGGGGCAGTGCTGGGGCTGGGCTGTGGCTGGGCTGGGACCAGGACTGGGCTGGGGCTGGGACTGGAGTAGGGCTTTGGCTGGGGCTGGGGCTGGGGCTTGGATGGGGCAGGGCTGGGGCTGGGCAGGGGATGAGGCTGGGGTGGGGCTGGGGCTGGGTCCAGGGCAGGGCTAGGGCTGGGGCTGGGGCTGGGGCAGGGGCCGGGGCTGGGCTGGGGCTGGAACCATGTCTTGGGCAGGGCTGAGGCTGGGGCTGGGCAGGGCTGGGGGCAGGGCTGGGGCTGGGTTTGGGCTGGGGCAGGGCTGGGGCTTGGTCCAGGGCTGGGGCAGGGCTGTGGCTGGGGCTGGGGCTGGGGCTGGGCTGGGGCTGGGTCCAGGGCAGGGCCTGGGCTGGGGCTGGGGATTGGGCCGTGTGTGGGGCTTGGCTGGGGCCGGGGCTGGGGGTGGGGCTGGGGCAGGGGCTTCGGCGGGGACTGGGAGAGGGCTGGGGCTGGAGCTGGGCGGTGGCTGGGGCTGGGCTGGGGCAGGGCTATGGCTGGGGCTGGGGCTGGGCTGGGGGCAGGGCTGGGGCTGGGGTTGGGCTGGGGCGGGGCTGGGGCTGGGGCTGGGGCTGGGCTGTGGCTGGGCTGGGGCAGGGCTTGGCCTGGGCTGGGGATGAGGCTGGGGTGGGGCTGGGGCTGGGTCCAGGGCAGGGGCTTGGCTGGGGCTGGGGCTAGGCTGGGGCAGGTCTGGGGTAGGGCTGGGGCTGGGGCTGGGTCCAGGGTGGGCCTGGGGCTGGGCTGGGGGCAGGGCTGGGGCTGGGCGGTGGCTGGGGCTGGGCTGGGGCTGGGCTGGTGCTGGGACTGAGTCCAGGGCAGGGGCTGGACTGGGGCTGGGGCTAGGCTGGGGCAGGGCTGGGGCTGGGCTGGGGCTGGGACTGGGTCCAGGGCAGGGGCTGGACTGGGGCTGGGGCTTGGCTGGGGCAGGGCTGGGGCTGGGCTGGGGCTGGGACTGGGTCCAGGGCTGGGGCTGGGCTGTGGCTGATGCTAGGGCTGGGCTGGGGCTGGGTCCAGGGCAGGGGCTGGGTCCAGGGCAGGGGCTGGGCTGGGCCTGGGGCTGGGTCGGGGCAGGGCTGGGGCTGGGGAAGTTCTGTGGCTGGGGATGAGGCTGGGGTGGGGCTGGGGCTGGGTCCAGGGAAGGGGCTGGGCTGGGGCTGGGGCTGGGTCCACGGTGGGGCTGGGGCTGGGCTGGGGGCAGGGCTGGGGCTGGGTGGTGGCTGGGGCTTGGCTGGGGCTGGGCTGGGCCTTGGACTGGGTCCATGGCAGGGGCTGGACTGGGGCTGGGGCTAGGCTGGGGCTGGGGCTGGGTCCAGGGTTGGGCTGGGTCTGGGGCTGTGGCAGAACTGGGGCCAGGCTGGGGTCTGGGGCTGGGCTGGGGCTGGGCTGTGGCTGGGCTGTGGCTGGGCTGGGGCTGGGGCTGGGGGCAGGGCTGGGGCTGGGTGGTGGCTGGGGCTTGGCTGGGGCTGGGCTGGGCGGGGCTGGGGCTGGGCAGGGCTGGGGCTGTGCATGGACCGGGAGTGGGCAGGGGTAGGGCTGGGGCTGGGGGCTGGGCTGGGGCTGGGTTTGGGCTGGGGCAGGGCTGGGGCAGGGCAGGGCAGGGGCTGTGGCTGGGCTGTGGCTGGAGCTGGGCTGGGGCCGGGGATGGGGCCGTGAGTGGGGCTTGGCTGGGGCCGGGGCTGGGGCGGGGACTGGGAGAGGGCTGGGGCTGGGGCTGGGTCCAGGGCTGGGGCTGGGCGGTGGCTGGTGCTGGGGCTGGGCTGGGGGCAGGGCTGGGGCTGGGCTAGGGCAGGGCTGGGGCTGGGGCTGGGCTGGGGCTGGGTCCAGGGCTGTGGCTGGGCGGTGGCTGGGGCTGGGCTGGGGGCAGGGCTGGGGCTGGGGCAGGGCTGGGGCTGGGCTGGGGCTGGGCTGGGGCTGGGTCCAGGGTAGGGGCTGGGCTGGGGCTGGGGCTGGGCCGGGGCAGCGCTGGGGAAGGGGCTGAGGGCAGGGCTGGGCTAGGGCTGGGGCAGGGCTTGGGCAGGGGCCGGGGCTGGGGGCAGGGCTGGGGCTAGAGCTGGGGCAGGGCTGGGGCTGGGCTTGGGCTGCGTTCGGTGCAGAGCTGGTGCTGGGGCAGGGCGGGGGCTGGGGCAGGGCTGGGCTAGGGCTGAACTGGGGCAGGGCTGGGGCTGGGGCAGGGCTAGGCCTGGGCTGGGGCTGGGTCCAGGGCAGGGGCCGGGGCTGGGGGCAGGGCTGGGGCTAGAGCGTGGGCAGGCCTGGGGCCGGGCTGGAACTGGGTCATGGCTGGGCTAGGGCAGGGCTGGGGCCGGGGATGAGGCCGGGGGTGGGGCTGTTACTGGGGCTGGGTCCAGGGCTGGGGCAGGGCTGTGGCTGGGGTTGGGCTGGGGCAGGGCCGGGACTTGGCGGTGGGCTGGGGCTGGGGTTGGGCTGGGGCTGGGCTGGAGCTGGGGTTGGGCTGGGGCTGGGGCTGGGGCTGGGCTGGGGCTGGGGCTGGGACCAGGACTGGGCTGGGGCAGGGACTGGGGCAGGTCTTGGGCTGGGGCTGGGGCTGGGGCTTGGATGGGGCAGGGCTGGGGATGGGGATGGGGCTTGGGCTGGGGCAGGGCTGGGGCTGGGCAGGGGATGAGGCTGGGGTGGGGCTGGGGCGGGGTCCAGGGCAGGGCTAGGGCTGGGGCTGGGGCTGGGCTGGGGCCGAGGGCGGGGCTGGGGCTGGGGCTGGGGCTGGGGCTGGGGCAGGGGCCGGGGCTGGGCTGGGGCTGGGCTGGGGCTGGGTCCAGGGTAGTGGCAGGGCTGGGGCTGGGGCTGGAACCAAGTCTTGGGCAGGGCTGGGGCTCGGGCTGGGCGGGGCTGGGGCTGGGCAGGGCTGGGGGCAGGGCTGGGGCTGGGTTTGGGCTGGGGCATGGCTGGGGCTGGGTCCAGGGCTGGGGCAGGGCTGTGGCTGGGTCTGGGACTGGGCTGGGGGCAGGGCTGGGGCTGGGCTAGGGCAGGGCTGGGGCTGGGGCTGGGCTGGGGCTGGGTCCAGGGCTGTGGCTGGGCTGTGGCTGGAGCTGGGCTGGGGCTGTGGGTGGGGCTGTGGCTGGGCTGGGGCTGGGCTGGGGCTGGGGCTGGGGCTGGGGCTGGGGCAGGCCTGGGGCTGGGCTGGGGCTGGGCTGGGGCTGGGTCCAGGGTAGGGGCTGGGCTGGGGCTGGGGCTGGGCCGGGGCAGGGCTGGGGAAGGGGCTGAGGGCAGGGCTGGGCTAGGGCTGGGGCAGGGCTTGGGCAGGGGCCGGGGCTGGGGGCAGGGCTGGGGCTAGAGCTGGGGCAGGGCTGGGGCTGGGCTTGGGCTGTGTTCGGTGCAGAGCTGGTGCTGGGGCAGGGCGGGGGCTGGGGCAGGGCTGGGCTAGGGCTGAACTGGGGCAGGGCTGGGGCTGGGGCTGGGCTGGGGGCAGGGATGGGGCTGGGTCTGGGGCTTGGGCTGGGGCAGGGCTGGGGCTGGGCTGGGGATGAGGCTGGAGTGGGGCTGGGGCTGGGTCCAGGGCAGGGGCTGGGCTGGGGATGGGGCTGGGCTGGGGCTGCTCCGGGGCTGGGGCTGGGTCCAGGGTGGGGCTGGGGCTGGGCTGGGGCTGGTCTGGGGATGGGACTGGGTCCAGGGCAGGGGCTGGACTGGGGCTGGGGCTGGTCTGGGGCTGGTCTGGGGCTGGGGCTGGGGCTGGGTCCAGGGTGGGGCTGGGGCTGGGTTGTGTCTGGGGCTGGGGCTGAGGCTGGGCCGGGGCAGGGCTGGGCTGGGGTAGGGCTGGGGCTGGGCAGGGGCTGGGCTGGGGCTAGGTCCAGGGCTGTGGCTGGGCTGTGGCTGGAGCTGGGCTGGTGCTGAGTGTGGGGCTGGGGCTGGGGCTGGGGCAGGGCTGGGGCTGGGCAGGGGCTGGGGCTTCGGCTGGGTTTGGTGCAGGGCTGGGGCAGGGGCTGGGGCCGGGGCTGGGGCAGGACTGAGGCCGGGCTGGTGTCTGGGCTGGGCCTGGGACAGGGCTGGGCCCGAGGCTGCGGCAGGGCTGGGGTAGGGCTGGGGCTGGGGCTGGGCTGCGGACAGGGCTGGGGTAGGGCTAGGCCTGGGGCTGGGCTGGGGCCGAGTCTGGGGCCGGGGCAGGGGCAGGGCTGGAGCAGGGCTGGAACTGGGGCTGGGCTGCGGCCAAGGTTGGGTCTGGTGCTGGGCTGGTGGCTAGGGTGGGGCTGGGGCTGGGGCTGGGGCTGCGGACAGGGCTGGGGCTAGGGCTGAGGTAGGGGTAGGGCTGGGGCTGGATTGGGGCCAGGGCTGGGGCAGGACTAGGCTTGAGGCTGGGCCTTGGGCTGGGGCTGGGTTCGGTGCAGGGCTGGGGCTGGGGCAGGGCTGGGCTGGGGCCAGGGAAGGGGCCGTGAGTGGGGCTTGGCTGGGGCAGGGCTGGGGCTGGGGCTGGGCCTGGGCAGGGCTGGACCTGGGCTGGGGATGAGGCTGGGGTGGGGCTGGTGCTAGGTCCAGGGCAGGTGCTTGGCTGGGGCTGGGGCTAGGCTGGGGCAGGGCTGGGGCAGGGCTGGGGCTGGGGCTGGGTCCAGGGCAGGGTCTGGACTGGGGCTGGGGCTAGGCTGGGGCAGGGCTGGGGCAGGGCTGGGGCTGGGGCTGGGTCCAGGGTGGGGCTGGGGCTGGGCTGGGGGCAGGGCTGGGGCTGGGGCTTGGGCTGGGCAGGGCTGGGGATGGGCATGGACCGGGACTGGTCAGGGGTAGGGCTGGGGCAGGGGCTGGGGGCAGGGCTGGGGCTGGGGCTTGGGCTGGGCAGGGCTGGGGATGGGCATGGACCGGGACTGGTCAGGGGTAGGGCTGGGGCAGGGGCTGGGCTGGGGATGAGGGTGGGGCAGGGCTGGGGCTGGGCATGGACCGGGACTGGGCAGGGGTAGGGCCGGGGCTGGGGGCTGGGCTGGGGCTAGGTTTGGGCTGGGGCAGGGCTGGGGCTGGGTCCAGGGCTGGGGCAGGGCTGGGGCTGGGGCTGGGTCCAGGGAAGGGGCTGGGCTGGGGCTGGGGCTGGGTCCAGGGTGGGGCTGGGGCTGGATTGGGGCCAGGACTGGGGCAGGACTGGGCTTGAGGCTGGTCCTTGGGCTGGGGCTGGGTTGGCGCAGGGCTAGGGCTTGGTCCAGGGCTGGGGCTGGGCTAGGGCAGGGCTGGGGCTGGGGCTGGGCTGGGGCTGGGTCCAGGGCTGTGGCTGGGTCCAGGGCTGTGGCTGGGCTGTGGCTGGAGCTGGGCTGAGGGCGGAGGGTGGGGCTGGGGCTGAGCTAGGGCTGGGCTGGGGCCGGGGCTGCGACTGGGTCTGGATCCAGGGCTGGGGCTGGGCTGTGGCTGGGGCTGGGTTGTGGTTGGGGCTGGGGCTGGGGCTGTGCTGGGGCTGGGCCGGGGCAGGGCTGGGCTGTGGCTGGGGCTGGGTTGTGGTTGGGGCTGGGGCTGGGGCTGTGCTGGGGCTGGGCCGGGGCAGGGCTGGGCTGGGGCAGGGCTGGGGCTGGGCTGGGGCCGAGTCTGGGGCCGGGGCAGGGGCAGGGCTGGGGCAGGGCTGGAACTGGGGCTGGGCTGGGGCCAAGGTTGGGTCTGGTGCTGGGCTGGTGGCTAGGGTGGGGCTGGGGCTGGGGCTGGGGCTGCGGACAGGGCTGGGGCTAGGGCTGAGGTAGGGGTAGGGCTGGGGCTGGGGCAGGGCTGGGCTGGGGCCGGGGATGGGGCCGTGAGTGGGGCTTGGCTGGGGCTGGGGCTGGGGCTGGGGCTGGGGCTGGGCCGGGGCAGGGCTGAGGCTGGGCCTGGGCAGGGCTGGGCCTGGGCTGGGGATGAGGCTGGGGTGGGGCTGGGGCTGGGTCCAGGGCAGGGGCTTGGCTGGGGTTGGGGCTTGGCTGGGGCTGGGCTGGGGCTGGGGCTGGGTCCAGGGTGGGGCTGGGGCTGGGCTGGGGTCACAGCTGGGGGTTGGGCGTTGGCTGGGGCTGGGCTGAGGCTGGGCTGGGGCTGGGACAGGGTCCAGGGCAGGGTCTGGACTGGGGCTGGGGCTAGGCTGGGGCAGGGCTGGGGCTGGGCTGGGGCTGGGCCTGGGTCCAGGGTGGGGCTGGACTGGGGCTGGTGCTAGGCTGGGGCACGGCTGGGGCAGGGCTGGAGCTGGGGCTGGGTCCAGTGCAGGGGCTGGACTAGGGCTGGTGCTAGGCTGGGGCAGGACTGGGGCCGGGCTGGGGCTGGGGCTGGGCTGGGGCTGGGTCCAGTGCAGGGGCTGGACTGGGGCTGGTGCTAGGCAGGGGCAGGGCTGGGGCAGGGCTGGGGATGGGGCTGGGCTGGGGCTGGGTCCAGGGCTGTGGCTGGGCTGTGGCTGGAGCTGGGCTGGGGCTGAGGGTGGGGCTGGGGCTGGGCTAGGGCTGGTCTGGGCCCGGGGCTGCGACTGGGGCTGGTTCCAGGGCTGGGGCAGGGCTGGAGATGTGGCTGGGGCTGGGGCTGGGGCTGAGGGCAGGTCTGGGCTAGGGCTGGGGCTGGGGCAGGGGCCGGGGCTGGGGCTGGGCTGGGGGCAGGGCTGGGGCTGGGTGGTGGCTGGGGCTCGGGAGATGGCTGGGGCGAGGCTGGGTCTGGGGCTGGGCTGAGGGCAGGGCTGGGGCTGAGGGCTGGGATGGGGCAGGACTGGGACTGGGGCAGGGGCACGGGCCGAGGCTGGGGACAGGGCTAGGGCTGGAGCTAGGGCAGGGCTGGGGCCAGGCTGGGGCTGGGTTCGGCTGAGGGGTGGGGCTTGGTCCAGGGCTGGGTCTGGGCTAGGGCAGGGCTGGGGCTGGGGCTGGGCTGGGGCTGGGTCCAGGGCTGTGGCAGGGCTGTGGCTGGAGCTGGGCTGGGGCTGAGGGTGGGGCTGGGACTGAGTCCAGGGCAGGGTCTGGACTGGGGCTGGGGCTAGGCTGGGGCAGGGCTGGGGCTGGGCTGGGGCTGGGACTGGGTCCAGGGCAGGGGCTGGACTGGGGCTGGGGCTTGGCTGGGGCAGGGCTGGGGCTGGGCTGGGGCTGGGACTGGGTCCAGGGCTGGGCCTGGGCTGTGGCTGATGCTAGGGCTGGGCTGGGGCTGGGTCCAGGGCAGGGGCTGGGTCCAGGGCAGGGGCTGGGCTGGGGCTGGGGCTGGGTCGGGGCAGGGCTGGGGCTGGGGAAGTTCTGTGGCTGGGGATGAGGCTGGGGTGGGGCTGGGGCTGGGTCCAGGGAAGGGGCTGGGCTGGGGCTGGGGCTGGGTCCACGGTGGGGCTGGGGCTGGGCTGGGGGCAGGGCTGGGGCTGGGTGGTGGCTGGGGCTTGGCTGGGGCTGGGCTGGGCCTTGGACTGGGTCCATGGCAGGGGCTGGACTGGGGCTGGGGCTAGGCTGGGGCTGGGGCTGGGTCCAGGGTTGGGCTGGGTCTGGGGCTGTGGCAGAACTGGGGCCAGGCTGGGGTCTGGGGCTGGGCTGGGGCTGGGCTGTGGCTGGGCTGTGGCTGGGCTGGGGCTGGGGGCAGGGCTGGGGCTGGGTGGTGGCTGGGGCTTGGCTGGGGCTGGGCTGGGCGGGGCTGGGGCTGGGCAGGGCTGGGGCTGTGCATGGACCGGGAGTGGGCAGGGGTAGGGCTGGGGCTGGGGGCTGGGCTGGGGCTGGGTTTGGGCTGGGGCAGGGCTGGGGCAGGGCAGGGCAGGGGCTGTGGCTGGGCTGTGGCTGGAGCTGGGCTGGGGCCGGGGATGGGGCCGTGAGTGGGGCTTGGCTGGGGCCGGGGCTGGGCCGGGGACTGGGAGAGGGCTGGGGCTGGGGCTGGGTCCAGGGCTGGGGCTGGGCGGTGGCTGGTGCTGGGGCTGGGCTGGGGGCAGGGCTGGGGCTGGGCTAGGGCAGGGCTGGGGCTGGGGCAGGGCTGGGGCTGGGCTGGGGCTGGGCTGGGGCTGGGTCCAGGGTAGGGGCTGGGCTGGGGCTGGGGCTGGGCCGGGGCAGCGCTGGGGAAGGGGCTGAGGGCAGGGCTGGGCTAGGGCTGGGGCAGGGCTTGGGCAGGGGCCGGGGCTGGGGGCAGGGCTGGGGCTAGAGCTGGGGCAGGGCTGGGGCTGGGCTTGGGCTGCGTTCGGTGCAGAGCTGGTGCTGGGGCAGGGCGGGGGCTGGGGCAGGGCTGGGCTAGGGCTGAACTGGGGCAGGGCTGGGGCTGGGGCTGGGCTGGGGGCAGGGATGGGGCTGGGTCTGGGGTTTGGGCTGGGGCAGGGCTGGACCTGGGCTGGGGATGAGGCTGGAGTGGGGCTGGGGCTGGGTCCAGGGCAGGGGCTGGGCTGGGGATGGGGCTGGGCTGGGGCTGCTCCGGGGCTGGGGCTGGGTCCAGGGTGGGGCTGGGGCTGGGCTGGGGCTGGTCTGGGGATGGGACTGGGTCCAGGGCAGGGGCTGGACTGGGGCTGGGGCTGGTCTGGGGCTGGTCTGGGGCTGGGGCTGGGGCTGGGTCCAGGGTGGGGCTGGGGCTGGGTTGTGTCTGGGGCTGGGGCTGAGGCTGGGCCGGGGCAGGGCTGGGCTGGGGTAGGGCTGGGGCTGGGCAGGGGCTGGGCTGGGGCTAGGTCCAGGGCTGTGGCTGGGCTGTGGCTGGAGCTGGGCTGGTGCTGAGTGTGGGGCTGGGGCTGGGGCTGGGGCAGGGCTGGGGCTGGGCAGGGGCTGGGGCTTCGGCTGGGTTTGGTGCAGGGCTGGGGCAGGGGCTGGGGCCGGGGCTGGGGCAGGACTGAGGCCGGGCTGGTGTCTGGGCTGGGCCTGGGACAGGGCTGGGCCCGAGGCTGCGGCAGGGCTGGGGTAGGGCTGGGGCTGGGGCTGGGCTGCGGACAGGGCTGGGGTAGGGCTAGGCCTGGGGCTGGGCTGGGGCCGAGTCTGGGGCCGGGGCAGGGGCAGGGCTGGAGCAGGGCTGGAACTGGGGCTGGGCTGCGGCCAAGGTTGGGTCTGGTGCTGGGCTGGTGGCTAGGGTGGGGCTGGGGCTGGGGCTGGGGCTGCGGACAGGGCTGGGGCTAGGGCTGAGGTAGGGGTAGGGCTGGGGCTGGATTGGGGCCAGGGCTGGGGCAGGACTAGGCTTGAGGCTGGGCCTTGGGCTGGGGCTGGGTTCGGTGCAGGGCTGGGGCTGGGGCAGGGCTGGGCTGGGGCCAGGGAAGGGGCCGTGAGTGGGGCTTGGCTGGGGCAGGGCTGGGGCTGGGGCTGGGCCTGGGCAGGGCTGGACCTGGGCTGGGGATGAGGCTGGGGTGGGGCTGGTGCTAGGTCCAGGGCAGGTGCTTGGCTGGGGCTGGGGCTAGGCTGGGGCAGGGCTGGGGCAGGGCTGGGGCTGGGGCTGGGTCCAGGGCAGGGTCTGGACTGGGGCTGGGGCTAGGCTGGGGCAGGGCTGGGGCAGGGCTGGGGCTGGGTCCAGGGTGGGGCTGGGGCTGGGCTGGGGGCAGGGCTGGGGCTTGGGCTGGGCAGGGCTGGGGATGGGCATGGACCGGGACTGGTCAGGGGTAGGGCTGGGGCAGGGGCTGGGGGCAGGGCTGGGGCTGGGGCTTGGGCTGGGCAGGGCTGGGGATGGGCATGGACCGGGACTGGTCAGGGGTAGGGCTGGGGCAGGGGCTGGGCTGGGGATGAGGGTGGGGCAGGGCTGGGGCTGGGCATGGACCGGGACTGGGCAGGGGTAGGGCCGGGGCTGGGGGCTGGGCTGGGGCTAGGTTTGGGCTGGGGCAGGGCTGGGGCTGGGTCCAGGGCTGGGGCAGGGCTGGGGCTGGGGCTGGGTCCAGGGAAGGGGCTGGGCTGGGGCTGGGGCTGGGTCCAGGGTGGGGCTGGGGCTGGATTGGGGCCAGGACTGGGGCAGGACTGGGCTTGAGGCTGGTCCTTGGGCTGGGGCTGGGTTGGCGCAGGGCTAGGGCTTGGTCCAGGGCTGGGGCTGGGCTAGGGCAGGGCTGGGGCTGGGGCTGGGCTGGGGCTGGGTCCAGGGCTGTGGCTGGGCTGTGGCTGGAGCTGGGCTGAGGGCGGAGGGTGGGGCTGGGGCTGAGCTAGGGCTGGGCTGGGGCCGGGGCTGCGACTGGGTCTGGATCCAGGGCTGGGGCTGGGCTGTGGCTGGGGCTGGGTTGTGGTTGGGGCTGGGGCTGGGGCTGTGCTGGGGCTGGGCCGGGGCAGGGCTGGGCTGTGGCTGGGGCTGGGTTGTGGTTGGGGCTGGGGCTGGGGCTGTGCTGGGGCTGGGCCGGGGCAGGGCTGGGCTGGGGCAGGGCTGGGGCTGGGCTGGGGCCGAGTCTGGGGCCGGGGCAGGGGCAGGGCTGGGGCAGGGCTGGAACTGGGGCTGGGCTGGGGCCAAGGTTGGGTCTGGTGCTGGGCTGGTGGCTAGGGTGGGGCTGGGGCTGGGGCTGGGGCTGCGGACAGGGCTGGGGCTAGGGCTGAGGTAGGGGTAGGGCTGGGGCTGGGGCAGGGCTGGGCTGGGGCCGGGGATGGGGCCGTGAGTGGGGCTTGGCTGGGGCTGGGGCTGGGGCTGGGGCTGGGGCTGGGCCGGGGCAGGGCTGAGGCTGGGCCTGGGCAGGGCTGGGCCTGGGCTGGGGATGAGGCTGGGGTGGGGCTGGGGCTGGGTCCAGGGCAGGGGCTTGGCTGGGGCTGGGGCTTGGCTGGGGCTGGGCTGGGGCTGGGGCTGGGTCCAGGGTGGGGCTGGGGCTGGGCTGGGGTCACAGCTGGGGTTGGGCGTTGGCTGGGGCTGGGCTGAGGCTGGGCTGGGGCTGGGACAGGGTCCAGGGCAGGGTCTGGACTGGGGCTGGGGCTAGGCTGGGGCAGGGCTGGGGCTGGGCTGGGGCTGGGCCTGGGTCCAGGGTGGGGCTGGACTGGGGCTGGTGCTAGGCTGGGGCACGGCTGGGGCAGGGCTGGGGCTGGGGCTGGGTCCAGTGCAGGGGCTGGACTAGGGCTGGTGCTAGGCTGGGGCAGGACTGGGGCCGGGCTGGGGCTGGGGCTGGGCTGGGGCTGGGTCCAGTGCAGGGGCTGGACTGGGGCTGGTGCTAGGCAGGGGCAGGGCTGGGGCAGGGCTGGGGATGGGGCTGGGCTGGGGCTGGGTCCAGGGCTGTGGCTGGGCTGTGGCTGGAGCTGGGCTGGGGCTGAGGGTGGGGCTGGGGCTGGGCTAGGGCTGGTCTGGGCCCGGGGCTGCGACTGGGGCTGGTTCCAGGGCTGGGGCAGGGCTGGGGATGTGGCTGGGGCTGGGGCTGGGGCTGAGGGCAGGTCTGGGCTAGGGCTGGGGCTGGGGCAGGGGCCGGGGCTGGGGCTGGGCTGGGGGCAGGGCTGGGGCTGGGTGGTGGCTGGGGCTCGGGAGATGGCTGGGGCGAGGCTGGGTCTGGGGCTGGGCTGAGGGCAGGGCTGGGGCTGAGGGCTGGGATGGGGCAGGACTGGGACTGGGGCAGGGGCACGGGCCGAGGCTGGGGACAGGGCTAGGGCTGGAGCTAGGGCAGGGCTGGGGCCAGGCTGGGGCTGGGTTCGGCTGAGGGGTGGGGCTTGGTCCAGGGCTGGGTCTGGGCTAGGGCAGGGCTGGGGCTGGGGCTGGGCTGGGGCTGGGTCTAGGGCTGTGGCAGGGCTGTGGCTGGAGCTGGGCTGGGGCTGAGGGTGGGGCTGGGGCTGAGCTAGGGCTGGGCTGGTGCCGGGGCTGCGACTGGGACTGGGTCCAGGGCAGGGGCTGGACTGGGGCTGGGGCTGGTCTGGGGCTGGTCTGGGGCTGGGGCTGGGGCTGTGCTGGGGCTGGGGCTGGGCTGGGGGCAGGGCAGGGGCTGGGACTGGGTCCAGGGCAGGGGCTGGACTGGGGCTGGGGCTCGTCTGGGGCTGGTCCGGGGCTGGGGCTGGGTCCAAGGTGGGGCTGGGGCTGGGCTGGGGCTGGTCTGGGGATGGGACTGGGTCCAGGGCAGGGGCTGGACTGGGGCTGGGGCTGGTCTGGGGCTGGTCTGGGGCTGGGGCTGGGGCTGGGTCCAGGGTGGGGCTGGGGCTGGGTTGTGTCTGGGGCTGGGGCTGGGGCTGGGCCGGGGCAGGGCTGGGCTGGGGTAGGGCTGGGGCTGGGCAGGGGCTGGGCTGGGGCTAGGTCCAGGGCTGTGGCTGGGCTGTGGCTGGAGCTGGGCTGGTGCTGAGTGTGGGGCTGGGGCTGGGGCTGGGGCAGGGCTGGGGCTGGGCAGGGGCTAGGGCTTCGGCTGGGTTTGGTGCAGGGCTGGGGCAGGGGCTGGGGCCAGGGCTGGGGCAGGACTGAGGCTGGGCTGGTGTCTGGGCTGGGCTGGGCCTGGGACAGGGCTGGGCCCGAGGCTGCGGCAGGGCTGGGGTAGGGCTGGGGCTGGGGCTGGGCTGCGGACAGGGCTGGGGTAGGGCTAGGCCTGGGGCTGGGCTGGGGCCGAGTCTGGGGCCGGGGCAGGGGCAGGGCTGGAGCAGGGCTGGAACTGGGGCTGGGCTGCGGCCAAGGTTGGGTCTGGTGCTGGGCTGGTGGCTAGGGTGGGGCTGGGGCTGGGGCTGGGGCTGCGGACAGGGCTGGGGCTAGGGCTGAGGTAGGGGTAGGGCTGGGGCTGGATTGGGGCCAGGGCTGGGGCAGGACTAGGCTTGAGGCTGGGCCTTGGGCTGGGGCTGGGTTCGGTGCAGGGCTGGGGCTGGGGCAGGGCTGGGCTGGGGCCAGGGAAGGGGCCGTGAGTGGGGCTTGGCTGGGGCAGGGCTGGGGCTGGGGCTGGGCCTGGGCAGGGCTGGACCTGGGCTGGGGATGAGGCTGGGGTGGGGCTGGTGCTAGGTCCAGGGCAGGTGCTTGGCTGGGGCTGGGGCTAGGCTGGGGCAGGGCTGGGGCAGGGCTGGGGCTGGGGCTGGGTCCAGGGCAGGGTCTGGACTGGGGCTGGGGCTAGGCTGGGGCAGGGCTGGGGCAGGGCTGGGGCTGGGGCTGGGTCCAGGGTGGGGCTGGGGCTGGGCTGGGGGCAGGGCTGGGGCTGGGCGGTGGCTGGGGCTGGGCTGGGGCTGGGCTGGGGCTATGGCTGGGTCCAGGGCAAGGGCTTGGCTGGGGCTGGGGCTAGGCTGGGGCAGGGCTGGGGCAGGGCTGGGGCTGGGGCTGGGTCCAGGGTGGGGCTGGGGCTGGGCTGGGGGCAGGGCTGGGGCTGGGGCTTGCGCTGGGCAGGGCTGGGGATGGGCATGGACCGGGACTGGGCAGGGGTAGGGCCGGGGCTGGGGCTTGGGCTGGGGCTGGGTTTGGGCTGGGGCAGGGCTGGGGCTGGGTCCAGGGCTGGGGCAGGGCTGGGGCTGGGGCTGGGTCCAGGGAAGGGGCTGGGCTGGGGCTGGGGCTGGGTCCAGGGTGGGGCTGGGGCTGGGGCTGGGGCTGAGGGCAGGGCTGGGCTAGGGCTGGGGCAGGGCTGCGGCCGGGCTGAGGCTGCGTTCGGTGCAGAGCTGGGGCTGGGGCAGGGCGGGGGCTGGGGCTGGGGCTGTGCTAGGGCTGAACTGGGGCAGGGCTGGGGCTGGGGCTGGGCTGGGGGCAGGGATGGGGCTGGGTCTGGGGCTTGGGCTGGGTCAGGGCTGGACCTGGGCTGGGGATGAGGCTGGAGTGGGGCTGGGGCTGGGTCCAGGGCAGGGGCTGGGCTGGGGATGGGCCTAGGCTGGCGCAGGGCTGGGGCTGGGCTGGGGCTGGGCTGCGGCCAGGACTGGGCTGGGGCAGGGACTTGGGCAGGGCTGGGGCTGGGGTTGGGGCTGGGGCTGCAGACAGGGCTGGGGCTAGGGCTGTGGCTGGGGCTAGGGACAGGGCTGGGGCCAGGCTGGGTCTGGGGCTGGGCTGAGGGCAGGGTTGGGCTGAGGGCAGGGCTGGGCCTGGGGGCTGGGATGGGGCAGGACTGGGACTGGGGTAGGGGCACGGGCCGAAGCTGGGGACAGGGCTAGGGCTGGAGCTAGGGCAGGGCTGGGGCCAGGCTGGGGCTGGGTTCGGCTCAGGGCTGGGGCTTGGTCCAGGGCTGGGGCTGGGCTGAGGGCACGGCTGGGCTAGGCCTGGGGCTGGGGCAGCGCTAGGTTAGGGCTGGGCTGAGGCCGGGGCTGGGTCGGGGCCTGGGGCTGGGCTGAGGGCAGGGCTGGGCTAGGGCTGGGGCTGGGTCAGGGCTGGGCTAGGGCAGGGCTGGGGCTTAGGATGGGGCCAGGGGTGGGGCTGGGACTGGGGCTGGGTCCATGTCTGGGGCAGGGCTGTGGCTGGGGTTGGGCTGGGGCAGGGCCAGGGCTGTGGGCTGGGCTGGGGCTGGGGTTGGGCTGGGGCAGGGCTGGAGCTGGGGTTGGGCTGGGGCTGGGGCTGGGACTGGGCTGGGGCTGGGGTTGGGCTGGGGCAGGGCTGGGGCTGGGGTTGGGCTGGGGCTGGGTACAGGGCTGGGGTTGGGCTGTGTCTGGAGCTGGGCTGGGGCTGAGGGTGGGGCTGGGTTTGGGCTGGGGCCGGGGCTGCGACTGGGGCTGGGTCCGGGGCTGGGGTTGGGCTGGGGCTGGGGCTGGGGCTGGGCTGGGGCTGGGTCCTGGGCAGGGGCTGGGTCCAGGGTAGGGGCTGGGCTGGGGCTGGGGCTGGGCCGGGGCAGGGCTGCGGCTGGAGCTGGGCTGGGTCCGGGGATGGGGCCGTGAGTGGGGCTTGGCTGGGTCCGGTGCTGGGGCCGGGCTGGGCCTGGGGTTGGGCTGAGGGCATGGCTGGGGCAGGGCTGGGGATTGGGCTGGGCTGGGGCTGGGGCTGGGGCTGGGCTGGGGGCAGAGATGGGGATGGGGCTGGGCTGCGCTGGGGGAACGGATGGGGCTGGGGCTGGGGCTGGGGCTTGGGCTGGGGCAGGGCTGGGCCTGGGCTGGGGATGAGGCTGGGGTGGGGCCGGGGCTGGGTCCAGGGCAGGGGATGGGCTGGGGCTGGGGCTAGACTGGGGCAGTTCTGGGGCTGGGCTGGGGCTGGGGCTGGGTCCAGTGTGTGGCTGGTCTGGGGCTGGGGCAGGGCTGGGGGCAGGGCTGGGGCTGGGTGGTGGCTGGGGCTGGGACTGGGTCCAGGGAAGGGGCTGGACTGGGGCTGGGGCTTGGCTGCGGCAGGGGCTGGGGCCGGGGGTGGGGCTGGGCTGTGGCTGGAGCTGGGCTGGGGCAGGGCTGGGGCTGGGGCTGGGGCTGGGGCTGGGCTGGGACCTGACTGGGCTGGTGCAGGGACTGGGGCAGGGCTGGGGCAGGGCTGGAACTGGGCTGGGGCTAGGGCTGGGTCCAAGGTGGGGCTGGGGCTGGGCTGGGGGCAGGGCTGGGCCTGGGCAGTGGCTGGGGCTGGGCTGGGGCTGGGCTGGGGCTGGGACTGGGTCCAGGGCAGGGTCTGGACTGGGGCTGGGGCTAGGCTGGGGCAGGGCTGGGGCTGGGCTGTGGCTGGGGCTGGGTCCAGTGTGGGGCTGGGGCTGGGGCTGGGGCAGGAATGGGGCGGGGCTGGGGCTGGGGCTGGGCTGAGGGCAGGGCTGGGGATGGGGCTGGGCTGGGGCTGGGTCCAGGGCTGTGGCTGGGCTGTGGCTGGAGCTGGGCTGTGGCTGTGAATGGGGTTGGGGCTGGGCTGGGGCTGGGCTGGGGCAGGGCTGGGGCTGGGGCAGGGGTCGAGGCTGGGGCTGGGGCAGGGCTGGGGCTGGGGCTGGGGCTGGGGCTGGGCTGGGGCTGGGTCCAGGGCAGGGGCTGGGCTGGGGCTGGGGCTGGGCCGGGGCAGGGCTGGGGCAGGGTCTGGCCTGGGGCCGAGGGTGGGGCTGGGGCTGGGGCTGAGGGCAGGGGCCAGAGCTGGGGCAGGGCTGGGGCCGGGCTGGGGCTGGGTTCGGTGCAGGGCTGGGGCTGGGGCTGGGGCTGGAACCAAGGCTTGGGCAGGGCTGGGGCTGGGGCTGGAGCCAGGGCTGGGGCAGGAGCCAGGGCTGGGGCAGGGCCGGGGCTAGGCTGGGTCAGGGTTTGGGGCTGGGCTGTGGCTGGGGCTGGGGACAGGGCTGGGGCCAGGCTGGATCTGGGGCTGGGCTGAGGGCAGGGCTGGGGGTGGGGCTGGGCTGGGGGCATGGCTGGGGCTGGGTTGGGGGCAGGCTAGGGATGGGGCTGGGGACGGGGCTGGGGCAGGACTGAGGCTGGGGCAGGGATGGGGCTGGGGCTGGGGCAGGGCTGGGGCTGGAACCAAGTCTTGGGCAGGGCTGGGGCTGGGCATGGACCGTGACTGGGCAGGGGTAGGGCTGGGGCAGGGGCTGGGCTGGGGACGAGAGTGGGGTGGGGCTGGGGCTGGGGCTGCGGACAGGGCTGTGGCCGAGCTAGGGCTGGGCTGAGGGCAGGGCTGGGCTAGGGCTGGGGCTTGGGCAGGGCTGGGGCCGGGGCTGAGGCTGGGCTGGGGTCTGGGCTGGGCCTGGGACAGGGCTGGGCCCGAGGCTGCAGCAGGGCTGGGGTAGGGCTGGGGCTGGGGCTGGGCTGGGGCTTGGGCTGGGACCAGGACTGGGCTGGGGCAGGGACTAGGGCAGGGCTGGGGCTGGCGCTGGGGCTGGGCTGGGCTGGAGCTGGGGACAGGGCTGGGGCCAGGCTTGGTCTGGGGCTGGGGCTGGGCTGGGCTGGGGCTGGGGCAGGGCTGAGGGCACGGCTGGTCTAGGCCTGGGGCTGGGGCAGGGCTAGGGTAGGGCTGGGCTGAGGCCGGGACTGGGGCTGGGACTGGGGCAGGGCAGGGCTGGGCTAGTGCTGGGGCTGGGACAGGGCTGGGCTAGGGATGGGCTGGGGCCGGGGATGGGGCCGGGGGTGGGGGCTTGGGCTGGGGCAGGGCTGGGCCTGGGCTGGGGATGAGGCTGGGGTGGGGCCGGGGCTGGGTCCAGGGCAGGGGATGGGCTGGGGCTGGGGCTAGACTGGGGCAGTTCTGGGGCTGGGCTGGGGCTGGGGCTGGGTCCAGTGTGTGGCTGGTCTGGGGCTGGGGCAGGGCTGGGGGCAGGGCTGGGGCTGGGTGGTGGCTGGGGCTGGGACTGGGTCCAGGGAAGGGGCTGGACTGGGGCTGGGGCTTGGCTGCGGCAGGGGCTGGGGCCGGGGGGTGGGGCTGGGCTGTGGCTGGAGCTGGGCTGGGGCTGGGGCTGGGCTGGGACCTGACTGGGCTGGTGCAGGGACTGGGGCAGGGCTGGGGCAGGGCTGGAACTGGGCTGGGGCTAGGGCTGGGTCCAAGGTGGGGCTGGGGCTGGGCTGGGGGCAGGGCTGGGCCTGGGCAGTGGCTGGGGCTGGGCTGGGGCTGGGCTGGGGCTGGGACTGGGTCCAGGGCAGGGTCTGGACTGGGGCTGGGGCTAGGCTGGGGCAGGGCTGGGGCTGGGCTGTGGCTGTGGCTGGGTCCAGTGTGGGGCTGGGGCTGGGGCTGGGGCAGGAATGGGGCGGGGCTGGGGCTGGGGCTGGGCTGAGGGCAGGGCTGGGGATGGGGCTGGGCTGGGGCTGGGTCCAGGGCTGTGGCTGGGCTGTGGCTGGAGCTGGGCTGTGGCTGTGAATGGGGTTGGGGCTGGGCTGGGGCTGGGCTGGGGCAGGGCTGGGGCTGGGGCAGGGGTCGAGGCTGGGGCTGGGGCAGGGCTGGGGCTGGGGCTGGGGCTGGGGCTGGGCTGGGGCTGGGTCCAGGGCAGGGGCTGGGCTGGGGCTGGGGCTGGGCCGGGGCAGGGCTGGGGCAGGGTCTGGCCTGGGGCCGAGGGTGGGGCTGGGGCTGGGGCTGAGGGCAGGGGCCAGAGCTGGGGCAGGGCTGGGGCCGGGCTGGGGCTGGGTTCGGTGCAGGGCTGGGGCTGGGGCTGGGGCTGGAACCAAGGCTTGGGCAGGGCTGGGGCTGGGGCTGGAGCCAGGGCTGGGGCAGGAGCCAGGGCTGGGGCAGGGCCGGGGCTAGGCTGGGTCAGGGTTTGGGGCTGGGCTGTGGCTGGGGCTGGGGACAGGGCTGGGGCCAGGCTGGATCTGGGGCTGGGCTGAGGGCAGGGCTGGGGGTGGGGCTGGGCTGGGGGCATGGCTGGGGCTGGGTTGGGGGCAGGCTAGGGATGGGGCTGGGGACGGGGCTGGGGCAGGACTGAGGCTGGGGCAGGGATGGGGCTGGGGCTGGGGAGGGCTGGGGCTGGAACCAAGTCTTGGGCAGGGCTGGGGCTGGGCATGGACCGTGACTGGGCAGGGGTAGGGCTGGGGCAGGGGCTGGGCTGGGGACGAGAGTGGGGTGGGGCTGGGGCTGGGGCTGCGGACAGGGCTGTGGCCGAGCTAGGGCTGGGCTGAGGGCAGGGCTGGGCTAGGGCTGGGGCTTGGGCAGGGCTGGGGCCGGGGCTGAGGCTGGGCTGGGGGTCTGGGCTGGGCCTGGGACAGGGCTGGGCCCGAGGCTGCAGCAGGGCTGGGGTAGGGCTGGGGCTGGGGCTGGGCTGGGGCTTGGGCTGGGACCAGGAATGGGCTGGGGCAGGGACTAGGGCAGGGCTGGGGCTGGCGCTGGGGCTGCGCTGGGCTGGAGCTGGGGACAGGGCTGGGGCCAGGCTTGGTCTGGGGCTGGGGCTGGGCTGGGCTGGGGCTGGGGCAGGGCTGAGGGCACGGCTGGTCTAGGCCTGGGGCTGGGGCAGGGCTAGGGTAGGGCTGGGCTGAGGCCGGGACTGGGGCTGGGACTGGGGCAGGGCAGGGCTGGGCTAGTGCTGGGGCTGGGACAGGGCTGGGCTAGGGATGGGCTGGGGCCGGGGATGGGGCCGGGGGTGGGGCTGGGGCTGGGTCCAGGGCTGGGGCAGGGCTGTGGCTGGGGTTGGGCTGGGGCTGGGGTTGGGCTGGGGCCGAAGCAGGGCTGGGGTAGGGCTTGGGCCGGGGCTGGGGCTGGATTGGGGCAGGGCTGGGAGCTGGGCTGGGGCTGGGGCAGGGCTGGGACTGGGCTGGGGGCTGGGGCCGGGGCTGGGTTCTGGGCTGGGGCTGGGGCAGGGCTGGGGCAGGGCTGGTCCTGGGCCGGGGGTGGGGCCGGGGCTGGGAGTTTGGCTGGAGCTGGGTCAGGGCTGGGGCTGGGACTGGAGCTGAGCTGGGGCAGGGCTGAGGTTGGGCTGAGGACTGGGTCCGAGGCTGGGGCTGGGCTGGGAGTAGGGCAGGGGCTGGGCTGGGCTGGGGCCAGGTCTGGGGCTGGAGCCTGGGGCTGGGGATGGGCTGGGGCTGGGCTGGGGAGTAGAGCTGGGGCTGGGCTGGGGCAGGGCCGGGGCTGAGCTGGGGCTGGGCTGGGGCCGGGGCTTGGGCAGCGTTGGGGCTGGGCTGGGGCCAGGTCTGGGGCTGGAGGCTGGGGCTGGGCTGGGCTGGGGCTGGGCTGGGGCTGGGGCTGGGCTGGGGGCAGAGCTGGGGCTGGGACAGGGCTGAGGTCAGGCCTGGGGCTGCGGCTGGGGCAGGGCTGGGGCTGGGTTCTGGGGCCAGGGCTGGGGCCAGGCTGGGGCTGGGTTCGGCTCAGGGCTGGGGCTTGGTCCAGGGCTGGGGCTGGGCTGGGGCTGGGGCTGGGCTGGGGCAGTGCTGGGGCTGGGCTGTGGCTGGGCTGTGACCAGGACTGGGCTGGGGCAGGGACTGGTGCAGGGCTTGGGCTTGGACTGGGGCTGGGTTGGGGCAGGGCTGGGGCTGGGGCAGGGCTGGGGGCAGGGATGGGGATGGGGCTGGGCTGGGGCTTGGGCTGGGGCAGGGCAGGGGCTGGGGACAGGGTTGGGTCTGCGACTGGGGCTGGGTCCAGGGCTGGGGCTGGGCTGTGGCTGGGGCTGGGCTGGGGCTGGGCTGGGGCTGTGGCTGGGGCTGGGCTGGGCCTGGGTCCAGGGCAGGGGCTGGGCTGGAGCTGGGGCTGGGCCGGGGCTGGGCTGGGGCAGGGGCTGGGCTGGGGCCAAGGGTGGGGCTGGGGCTGGGGCTGGGGCTGAGGGCAGGGCTGGGCTAGGGCTGGGGCTGGGGCAGGGGCCGGGGCTGGGGACAGGGCTGGGGCCAGAGCTGGGGCAGGGCTGGGGCCGGGGTGGGGCTGAGTTCGGTGCAGGGCTGGGGCTGGGCAGGGCGGGGGCTGGGACAGGGCTGGGCTTGTGCTTGGGCAGGGCTGGGCTGGGGTAGGGCTGCAGCCAGGGCTGGGGCCGGGGCTGGGGCCCAGGCTGGGGCTGGTGCAGGGGCTGAGCTGGGGGTCTCGCTGAGCTGGGGCTGGGGTAGGGCTGGGGCTGGGCTAAGGGGCTGGGGTCGGGGCTGAGATCTGGGCTTGGGCTGGGGGCAGGGCTGGAGCGTGGGGTGGGGCCAAACCGGGGCTGGGCAGGGTCTGAGCTGATGCTGGGGTTTGGCTGGGGCTCGGCTGGGGATGGGGTTGGGGCTGGGCTGGAGCCGGGGCTGGGACTGGGGCTGGGCTGGGTCTAGGGCTGGGGCTGTGCTGGTGCTGTGCTGGGGGTGGGCTGGGGACTAGGGCTGGGGCAGGGCTGACGCAGGGCTGGGGCTGGGCTGGGGGCAGGGGCTGGGGCCTGGGGTAGGGCTGGGACTGAGGTTGGGGCCGGGGCTGGGGCTGGAGTAGGCTGGAGGCTGGGCCTTGGGCTGGGGCTGGGGTCAGGTCTGGGCTGGGGGCATGGCTGGGGCTGGGTTGGGGGCAGGGCTGGGGCTGGGGCTGGGGCCGGGGCTGGAGCAGGACTGAGGCTGGGGCAGGGCTGGGGCTGGGGCTGGGGACAGGGCTGGGGCTGGGGCTGGGGACAGGGCTGGGGCAGGACTGAGGCTGGGGCAGGGATGGGGCTGGGGCTGGGGCTGGGTATGGGGCTGGGGCAGGGCTGGGGCTGGAACCAAGTCTTGTGCAGGGCTGGGGCTGGGCATGGACCGTGACTGGGCAGGGGTAGGGCTGGGGCAGGGGCTGGGCTGGGGACGAGGGTGGGGCTGGGGCTGGGGCTGGGGCTGCGGACAGGGCTGTGGCCGAGCTAGGGCTGGGCTGAGGGCAGGGCTGGGCTAGGGCTGGGGCTTGGGCAGGGCTGCGCCGGGGCTGAGGCTGGGCTGGGGTCTGGGCTGGGCCTGGGACAGGGCTGGGCCCGAGGCTGCAGCAGGGCTGGGGTAGGGCTGGGGCTGGGGCTGGGCTGGGGCTTGGGCTGGGACCAGGACTGGGCTGGGGCAGGGACTAGGGCAGGGCTGGGGCTGGCGCTGGGGCTGGGCTGGGGCTTGGGCTGGGGACAGGGCTGGGGCCAGGCTGGGTCTGGGGCTGGGGCTGGGCTGGGCTGGGGCTGGGGCAGGGCTGAGGGCACGGCTGGTCTAGGCCTGGGGCTGGGGCAGGGCTAGGGTAGGGCTGGGCTGAGGCCGGGGCTGGGGCTGGGACTGGGGCTGGGTCTGGGGCTGGGGCAGGGCTGGGGCAGGGGCTGGGCTGGGGACGAGGGTGGGGCTGGGGCTGGGGCTGGGGCTGCGGACAGGGCTGTGGCCGAGCTAGGGCTGGGCTGAGGGCAGGGCTGGGCTAGGGCTGGGGCTGGGGCAGGGCTGGGCTAGGGATGGGCTGGGGCCGGGGATGGGGCCGGGGGTGGGGCTGGGGCTGGGGCTGGGTCCAGGGCTGGGGCAGGGCTGTGGCTGGGGTTGGGCTGGGGCTGGGGCTGGGACTGGGCTGGGGCAGGGCTGTGGCTGGGGTTGGGCTGGGACTGGGGCTGGGGCTGGGCAGGGGCCGAAGCAGGGCTGGGGTAGGGCTTGGGCCGGGGCTGGGGCTGGATTGGGGCAGGGCTGGGAGCTGGGCTGGGGCTGGGGCAGGGCTGGTCCTGGGCTGGGGGTGGGGCCGGGGCTGGGCGTTGGGCTGGAGCTGGGTCAGGGCTGGGGCTGGGACTGGGGCTGAGCTGGGGCAGGGCTGAGGTTGGGCTGAGGACTGGGTCCGAGGCTGGGGCTGGGCTGGGAGTAGGGCAGGGGCTGGGCTGGGCTGGGGCCAGGTCTGGGGCTGGAGCCTGGGGCTGGGGATGGGCTGGGGCTGGGCTGGGGAGTAGAGCTGGGGCTGGGCTGGGGCAGGGCCGGGGCTGAGCTGGGGGCTGTGGCCGGGGCTGTGGCCAGGGCTGGTGCTGGGGCTGGAACCAAGGCTTGGGCAGAGCTGGGGCTGGGCTGGGGCTGGGCTGGGGCCGGGGCTTGGGCAGCGTTGGGGCTGGGCTGGGGCCAGGTCTGGGGCTGGAGGCTGGGGCTGGGCTGGGCTGGGACTGGGCTGGGGCTAGGGCTGGGCTGCGGCTGGGGCAGGGCTGGGGCTGGGCTGGGGCTGGGCTGGGGCTGGAGGCTGGGGCCAGGGCTGGGGCTGGGGCTGGGAGCAGGGCTGGAGGTGGGGCCTGGGTTGGGGCTGAGGAAGGGCTGGGGCACGGCTAAGGCTTGGGCCGGGGCTAGGCTGGGGCTGGGGCTGGGCTGGGGGCAGAGCTGGGGCTGGGACAGGGCTGAGGTCAGGCCTGGGGCTGCGGCTGGGGCAGGGCTGGGGCTGGGTTCTGGGGCCAGGGCTGGGGCCAGGCTGGGGCTGGTTTCGGCTCAGGGCTGGGGCTTGGTCCAGGGCTGGGGCTGGGCTGAGGGCACGGCTGGGCTAGGCCTGGGGCTGGGGCAGGGCTAGGTTAGGGCTGGGCTGAGGCCGGGGCTGGGTCCGGGCCTGGGGCTGGGCTGAGGGCAGGGCTGGGCTAGGGCTGGGGCTGGGACAGGGCTGGGCTGGGTCTGAGCTGGGGGCAGGTCTGGGCTTGGGCTTGGGCAGGGCTGGGCTGGGGTAGGGCTGCGGCCGGGGCTGGGGCCGGGGCTGGGGCCCAGGCTGGGGCTGGCGCAGGGGCTGAGCTGGGGGTCTCGCTGAGCTGGGGCTGGGGTAGGGCTGGGGTCGGGGCTGAGATTTGGGCTGGGGCTGGGGGCAGGGCTGGAGCCGGGGCTGGGGCCAAGACCGGGGCTGGGCAGGGTCTGAGCTGATGCTGGGGTTAGGCTGGGGCTGGGCTGGGGCTGGGCTAGGGCTGGGGCAGGGCTGGGGAAGGGGTTGGGGCTGGGCTGGAGCCGGGGCTGGGGCTGGGCTGGGTCTAGGGCTGGGGCTGTGCTGGTGCTGTGCTGGGGGTGGGCTGGGGACTAGGGCTGGGGACTAGGGCTGGGGCAGGGCTGACGCAGGGCTGGGGCTGGGCTGGGGGCAGGGGCTGGGCCTGGGTTAGGGCTGGGACTGAGGTTGGGGCCGGGGCTGGGGCTGGAGTAGGCTGGAGGCTGGGCCTTGGGCTGGGGCTGGGGTCAGGTCTGGGTTAGGGTCAGGTCTAGGCTGGGGGCATGGCTGGGGCTGGGTTGGGGGCAGGGCTGGGGCTGGGGCTGGGGCCGGGACTGGGGCAGGACTGAGGCTGGGGCAGGGCTGGGGCTGGGGCTGGGCCTTGGTCTTGGGCTGGGGCAGGGCTGGGGCTGGGGCTGGAACCAAGTCTTGGGCAGGGCTGGGGCTGGGCATGGACCGTGACTGGGCAGGGGTAGGGCTGGGGCAGGGGCTGGGCTGGGGACGAGAGTGGGGCTGGGGCAGGGGCTGGGGCTGCGGACAGGGCTGTGGCTGAGCTAGGGCTGGGCTGAGGGCAGGGCTGGGCTAGGGCTGGGGCTGGGGCAGGGCTGGGGCTGGGGCAGGTCTGGGGTAGGGCTGGGGCTGGGGCTGGGCTGGGGCAGGGACTGGGGCAGGGCTGGGGCTGGGGCAGGGGCAGGGGCCGGGCTAGGGCTGGGCTGGGACCGGGGCTGGGCTGGGGTAGGGCTGGCACAGGGCTGGGGCTGTGGCTGGGTCTGGGGCGGGGACTGGGGCAGGGCTAGGCCTGGGGCTGGGCTGGGGCCGAGTCTAGGGCCGGGGCTGGGGCCGGGGCACGGGCAGGTATGGGGCAGGGCTGGAACTGGGGCTGGGCTGGGGGCAAGGTTGGGGCTGGGGCTGGGCTGGGGCAGGACTAGGCTTGAGGCTGGGCCTTGGGCTGGGGCTGGGTTGTCACAGGGCTGGGGCTGGGGCTGGAACCAAGGCTTGGGCAGGGCTGGGGCTGAGGCTGGAGCCAGGGCTGGGGCAGGAGCCAGGGCTGGGGCAGGGCTGAGGTCCAGCCAGGGGCTGGGGCTGGGGCAGGGCTGGGGCTAAGCTGGGGCTGGGGCTGGGGCAGGGCTGGGGCTAAGCTGGGGCTGGGCCTGGGGCTGGGCTGGGCTGGGGCTGGGGCTGGGCTGAGGGCATGGCTGGGCTAGGCCTGGGGCTGGGGCAGGGCTAGGTTACGGCTGGGCTGAGGCCGGGGCTGGGGCTGGGCCTGGGGCTGGGCTGAGGGCAGGGCTGGGCTAGGGCTGGGGCTGGGTCAGGGCTGGGCTACGGCTGGGCTGGGGCTGGGGATGGGGCCAGGGGTGGGACTGGGGCTAGGTCCAGGGCTGGGGCTGGGCTGGGGCTGGCCTGTGACCAGGACTGGGCTGGGGCAGGGACTGGTGCAGGGCTTGGGCTTGGACTGGGGCTGGGTTGGGGCAGGGCTGGGGCTGGGGCAGGGCTGGGGGCAGGGATGGGGCTGGGGCTGGGCTGGGGCTTGGGCTGGGGCAGGGCTGGGGCTGGGCAGGGGATGAGGCTGGGGTGGGGCTGGGGCTGGGGGTGGGGCTGGGGCTGGGGCCGGGGCCGGGGCTGCGACTGGGGCTGGGTCCAGGGCTGGGGCTGGGCTGTGGCTGTGGCTGGGCTGGGGCTGGGCTGGTGCTGTGGCTGGGGCTGGGCTGGGCCTGGGTCCAGGGCAGGGGCTGGGATGTGGCTGGGGCTGGGCCGGGGCAGGGCTGGGGCAGGGGCTGGGCTGGGGCCAAGGGTGGGGCTGGGGCTGGGGCTGGGGCTGAGGGCAGGGCTGGGCTAGGGCTGGGGCTGGGGCAGGGGCCGGGGCTGGGGACAGGGCTGGGGCCAGAGCTGGGGCAGGGCTGGGGCCGGGGTGGGGCTGGGTTCGGTGCAGGGCTGGGGCTGGGCAGGGCGGGGGCTGGGACAGGGCTGGGCTTGTGCTTGGGCAGGGCTGGGCTGGGGTAGGGCTGCAGCCAGGGCTGGGGCCGGGGCTGGGGCCCAGGCTGGGGCTGGTGCAGGGGCTGAGCTGGGGGTCTCGCTGAGCTGGGGCTAGGGTAGGGCTGGGGCTGGGCTGAGGGGCTGGGGTCGGGGCTGAGATCTGGGCTTGGGCTGGGGGCAGGGCTGGAGCCGGGGCTGGGACTGGGGCTGGGCTGGGTCTAGGGCTGGGGCTGTGCTGGTGCTGTGCTGGGGGTGGGCTGGGGACTAGGGCTGGGGCAGGGCTGACGCAGGGCTGGGGTGGGCTGGGGGCAGGGGCTGGGGCATGAGGTAGGGCTGGGACTGAGGTTGGGGCCGGGGCTGGGGCTGGAGTAGGCTGGAGGCTGGGCCTTGGGCTGGGGCTGGGGGCAGGTCTGGGCTGGGGGCATGGCTGGGGCTGGGTTGGGGGCAGGGCTGGGGCTGGGGCTGGATTGGGGCTGGGGCAGGACTGAGGCTGGGGCAGGACTGAGGCTGGGGCAGGGCTGAGGCTGGGGCTGGGGCTGGGGCTGGGGCTGGGTCTGGGTCTGGGGCAGGACTGGGGCTGGGGCTGGAATCAAGTCTTGTGCAGGGCTGGGGCTGGGCATGGACCGTGACTGGGCAGGGGCTGGGCTGGGGCAGGGGCTGGGCTGGGGATGAGGGTGGGGCTGGGGCTGGGGCTGGGGCTGTGGACAGGGCTGTGGCCGAGCTAGGGCTGGGCTGAGGGCAGGGCTGGGCTAGGGCTGGGGCTGGGGCAGTGCTGGGGTAGGGCTGTGGCTGAGGCTGGGCTGGGGAGTAGAGCTGGGGCTGGGCTGGGGCAGGGCTGGGGCTGAGCTAGGGGCTGTGGCCGGGGCTGGGGCTGGGGCTGGAACCAAGGCTTGGGCAGAGCTGGGGCTGGGCTGGGGCTGGGCTGGGGCAGAGCTGGGGCTGGGGGCAGAGCTGGGTCTGGGACAGGGCTGAGGTCAGTCCTGGGGCTGCGGCTGGGGCAGGGCTGGGGCTGGGCTGAGGGCACGGCTGGGCTAGGCCTGGGGCTGGGGCAGGGCTAGGTTAGGGCTGGGCTGAGGCCGGGGCTGGGTCCGGGCCTGGGGCTGGGCTGAGGGCAGGGCTGGGCTAGGGCTGGGGCTGGGTCAGGGCTGGGCAGGGGCTGAGCTGGGTCTGGCCTGGGGGCAGGGCTGGGGCCGAGACTGGGGCTAGGGCTGGGCTGGGGCTGAGCTGGGGGCAGGTCTGGGCTTGGGCTTGGGCAGGGCTGGGCTGGGGTAGGGCTGCGGCCGGGGCTGGCGCAGGGGCTTAGCTGGGGGTCTCGCTGAGCTGGGGCTGGGGTAGGGCTGGGGCTGGGCTAAGGGGCTGGGGTCGGGGCTGAGATTTGGGCTGGGGCTGGGGGCAGGGCTGGAGCCGGGGCTGGGGCCAAGACTGGGGCTGGGCAGGGTCTGAGCTGATGCTGGGGTTAGGCTGGGGCTGGGCTGGGGCTGGGCTAGGGCTGGGGCAGGGCTGGGGAAGGGGTTGGGGCTGGGCTGGAGCCGGGGCTGGGACTGGGGCTGGGCTGGGTCTAGGGCTGGGGCTGGGGCAGGTCTGGGGTAGGGCTGGGGCTGGGGCTGGGGCAGGGGCCGGGCTAGGGCTGGGCTGGGGGCAAGGATGGGGCTGGGGATGGGGATGGGGCTGGGGCTGGGCCAGGGCTTGGGCTGGGCTGGGACTGGGGCTGGGCTGGGGTATGGCTGGCACAGGGCTGGGGCTGGGGCTGGGGCTGGGACTGGGGCAGGGGCAGGGCTGGGGCAGGGCTGGAACTGGGGCTGGGCTGAGGGCAAGGTTGGGGCTGGGGCTGGGCTGGTGGCAAGGGTGGGGCTGGGGCTGGGGCTGCGGACAGGGCTGGGGCTAGGGCTGAGGTAGGGGTAGGGCTGGGGCTGGATTGGGGCCAGGGCTGGGGCAGGACTAGGCTTGAGGCTGGTCCTTGGGCTGGGGCTGGGTTGTCACAGGGCTGGGGCTGGGGCTGGAACCAAGGCTTGGGCAGGGCTGGAGCTGGGGCAGGGCTGGGGCTATGCTGGGGCTGGGCCTGGGGAAAGGCTGGGCTGGGGCTGGGGACAGGGCTGGGGCCAGGCTGGGGCTGGGGCTGGGGCTGGGCTGGGCTGGGCTGGGGCTGGGGCTGGGCTGAGGGCACGGCTGGGCTAGGCCTGGGGCTGGGGCAGAGCTAGGTTAGGGCTGGGCTGAGGCCGGGGCTGGGGCTGGGACTGGGGCAGGGCAGGGCTGGGCTAGGGCCGGGGCTGGGACAGGGCTGGGCTAGGGATGGGCTGGGGCTGGGGCTGGGACTGGGCTGGGGCCGAAGCAGGGCTGGGGTAGGGCTTGGGCCGGGGCTGGGGCTGGATTGGGGCAGGGCTGGGAGCTGGGCTAGAGCTGCGGCAGGGCTGGGAGCTGGGCTGGAGCTGGGGCTGGGTCTTGGGCTGGGGCAGGGCTGGGGCTGGGGCTGGAACCAAGTCTTGGGCAGGGCTGGGGCTGGGCATGGACCGTGACTGGGCAGGGGTAGGGCTGGGGCAGGGGCTGGGCTGGGGATGAGGGTGGGGCTGGGGCTGGGGCTGCGGACAGGGCTGTGGCCGAGCTAGGGCTGGGCTGAGGGCAGGGCTGGGCTAGGGCTGGGGCTGGGGCAGTGCTGGGGTAGGGCTGGGGTAGGGCTGGGGCTGGGGCTGGGCTGGGGAGTAGACCTGGGGCTGGGCTGAGGCAGCGCTGGGGCTGAGCTGGCGGCTGTGGCCGGGGCTGGGGCTGGGGCTCGAACCAAGGCTTGGGCAGGGCTGGGGCTAGGGCTGGGCTGGGGCTGGGTCCAGGGCAGGGGCTGAGCTGGGGCAGGGGCTGGGGCTGGGCTGGGTCCGAGGGTGGGTGTGGGGCTGGGGCTGGGGCTGAGGGCAGGGCTGCGGCCAGAGCTGGGGCAGGGCTGGGGCCGGGCTGGGGCTGGGTTCGGTGCAGGGCTGGGGCTGGGCAGGGCGGGGGCTGGAGCAGGGCTGGGCTTGGGCTTGGGCAGGGGTGGGCTGGGGTAGTGCTGCGGCCGGGGCTGGGGCCGGGGCTGGGGCCCAGGCTGGGGCTGGCGCAGGGGCTGAGCTGGGGGTCTCGCTGAGCTGGGGCTGGGGTAGGGCTGGGGCTGGGCTGAGGGGCTGGAGCAGGGCTGGGGAAGGGGTTGGGGCTGGGCTGGAGCCGGGGCTGGGACTGGGGCTGGGCTGGGTTGAGGGCTGAGGCTGTGCTGGTGCTGTGCTGCGGCTGGACTGGGTCTAGGGATGGGGCTGTGCTGGTGCTGTGCTGGGGCTGGGCTGGTGGCAGGGGCTGGGGCCTGGGGTAGGGCTGGGACTGAGGTTGGGGCCGGGGCTGGGGCTGGAGTAGGCTGGGGGCTGGGCCTTGGGCTGGGGCTGGGGGCAGGTCTGGGCTGGGGGCATGGCTGGGGCTGGGCTGGGGGCAGGGCTGGGGCTGGGGCTGGGGCCGGGGCTGGGGCAGGACTGAGGCTGGGGCAGGGCTGGGGCTGGGGCTGGAACCAAGTCTTGGGCAGGGCTGGGGCTGGGCATGGACCGTGACTGGGCGGGGGTAGGGCTGGGGCAGGGGCTGGGCTGGGCTAGGGCTGGGGCTGGGGCAGGGCTGGGGCCGGGACTGAGGCTGGGCTGGGGTCTGGGCTGGGCCTGGGACAGGGCTGGGCCCAAGGCTGCGGCAGGGCTGGGGTAGGGCTGGGGCTGGGGCTGGGCTGCAGCCGAGGCAGGGGCAGGGCTGGGGTAGGGCTTGGGCTGGGGCTGGGCTAGGGCTTGGGCTGGGGCAGGGCTGGGCCTGGGCTGGGACCAGGACTGGGCTGGGGCAGGGACTAGGGCAGGGCTGGGGCTGGGGCTGGGGCTGGGCTGGGCTGGGGCTGGGGACAGGGCTGGGGACAGGGACAGGGCTGGGGCCAGGCTGGGTCTGGGTCTGGGGCTGGGTTGGGCTGGGGCTGGGGACAGGGCTGGGGACAGGGACAGGGCTGGGGCCAGGCTGGGTCTGGGTCTGGGGCTGGGTTGGGCTGGGGCTGGGGCTGGGCTGAGGGTACGGCTGGGCTAGGCCTGGGGCTGGGGCAGGGCTAGGTTAGGGCTGGGGCTGGGACAGGGCTGGGCTAGGGATGGGCTGTGGCCGGGGATGGGGCCGGGGGTGGGGCTGGGGCAGGGCTGGGGCTGGGCCTGGGGCTGGGTCTGGGGCTGGGGCTGGGGCAGGGCTGGGGCTGGGGCTGGAACCAAGTCTTGGGCAGGGCTGGGGCTGGGCATGGACCGTGACTGGGCAGGGGTAGGGCTGGGGCAGGGGCTGGGCTGGGGACGAGGGTGGGGCTGGGGCCGGGGCTGGGGCTGTGGACAAGGCTGTGGCCGAGCTAGGGCTGGGCTGAGGGCAGGGCTGGGCTAGGACTGGGGCTGGGGCAGGGCTGGGGCCGGGGCTGAGGCTGGGCTGGGGTCTGGGCTGGGCCTGGGACAGGGCTGGGCCCGAGGCTGCGGCAGGGCTGGGGTAGGGCTGGGGCTGGGGCTGGGCTGCGGCCGAGGGTGGAGCTGGGTTGGGGTAGGGCTTGGGGCTGGGCTGGAGCCGGGGCTGGGACTGGGGCTGGGCTGGGTTGAGGGCTGAGGCTGTGCTGGTGCTGTGCTGGGGCTGGGCTGGGTCTAGGGCTGGGGCTGTGCTGGTGCTGTGCTGGGGCTGGGCTGGTGGCAGGGGCTGGGGCCTGGGGTAGGGCTGGGACTGAGGTTGGGGCCGGGGCTGGGGCTGGAGTAGGCTGGGGGCTGGGCCTTGGGCTGGGGCTGGGGGCAGGTCTGGGCTGGGGGCATGGCTGGGGCTGGGCTGGGGGCAGGGCTGGGGCTGGGGCTGGGGCCGGGGCTGGGGCAGGACTGAGGCTGGGGCAGGGCTGGGGCTGGGCCTGGGGCTGGGGCTGGGGCTGGGGCAGGGCTGGGGCCGGGCTGGGGCTGGGTTCGGTGCAGGGCTGGGGCTGGGCAGGGCGGGGGCTGGAGCAGGGCTGGGCTTGGGCTTGGGCAGGGCTGGGCTGGGGTAGTGCTGCGGCCGGGGCTGGGGCCGGGGCTGGGGCCCAGGCTGGGGCTGGCGCAGGGGCTGAGCTGGGGGTCTCGCTGAGCTGGGGCTGGGGTAGGGCTGGGGCTGGGCTGAGGGGCTGGAGCAGGGCTGGGGAAGGGGTTGGGGCTGGGCTGGAGCCGGGGCTGGGACTGGGGCTGGGCTGGGTTGAGGGCTGAGGCTGTGCTGGTGCTGTGCTGCGGCTGGACTGGGTCTAGGGATGGGGCTGTGCTGGTGCTGTGCTGGGGCTGGGCTGGTGGCAGGGGCTGGGGCCTGGGGTAGGGCTGGGACTGAGGTTGGGGCCGGGGCTGGGGCTGGAGTAGGCTGGGGGCTGGGCCTTGGGCTGGGGCTGGGGGCAGGTCTGGGCTGGGGGCAGGGCTGGGGCTGGGCTGGGGGCAGGGCTGGGGCTGGGGCTGGGGCCGGGGCTGGGGCAGGACTGAGGCTGGGGCAGGGCTGGGGCTGGGGCTGGAACCAAGTCTTGGGCAGGGCTGGGGCTGGGCATGGACCGTGACTGGGCGGGGGTAGGGCTGGGGCAGGGGCTGGGCTGGGCTAGGGCTGGGGCTGGGGCAGGGCTGGGGCCGGGACTGAGGCTGGGCTGGGGTCTGGGCTGGGCCTGGGACAGGGCTGGGCCCAAGGCTGCGGCAGGGCTGGGGTAGGGCTGGGGCTGGGGCTGGGCTGCAGCCGAGGCAGGGGCAGGGCTGGGGTAGGGCTTGGGCTGGGGCTGGGCTAGGGCTTGGGCTGGGGCAGGGCTGGGCCTGGGCTGGGACCAGGACTGGGCTGGGGCAGGGACTAGGGCAGGGCTGGGGCTGGGGCTGGGGCTGGGCTGGGCTGGGGCTGGGGACAGGGCTGGGGACAGGGACAGGGCTGGGGCCAGGCTGGGTCTGGGTCTGGGGCTGGGTTGGGCTGGGGCTGGGGCTGGGCTGAGGGTACGGCTGGGCTAGGCCTGGGGCTGGGGCAGGGCTAGGTTAGGGCTGGGGCTGGGACAGGGCTGGGCTAGGGATGGGCTGTGGCCGGGGATGGGGCCGGGGGTGGGGCTGGGGCAGGGCTGGGGCTGGGCCTGGGGCTGGGTCTGGGTCTGGGTCTGGGGCAGGGCGCGGGCTGGGGCTGGAACCAAGTCTTGGGCAGGGCTGGGGCTGGGCATGGACCGTGACTGGGCAGGGGTAGGGCTGGGGCAGGGGCTGGGCTGGGGACGAGGGTGGGGCTGGGGCCGGGGCTGGGGCTGTGGACAAGGCTGTGGCCGAGCTAGGGCTGGGCTGAGGGCAGGGCTGGGCTAGGACTGGGGCTGGGGCAGGGCTGGGGCCGGGGCTGAGGCTGGGCTGGGGTCTGGGCTGGGCCTGGGACAGGGCTGGGCCCGAGGCTGCGGCAGGGCTGGGGTAGGGCTGGGGCTGGGGCTGGGCTGCGGCCGAGGGTGGAGCTGGGTTGGGGTAGGGCTTGGGGCTGGGCTGGAGCCGGGGCTGGGACTGGGGCTGGGCTGGGTTGAGGGCTGAGGCTGTGCTGGTGCTGTGCTGGGGTTGGGCTGGGTCTAGGGCTGGGGCTGTGCTGGTGCTGTGCTGGGGCTGGGCTGGTGGCAGGGGCTGGGGCCTGGGGTAGGGCTGGGACTGAGGTTGGGGCCGGGGCTGGGGCTGGAGTAGGCTGGGGGCTGGGCCTTGGGCTGGGGCTGGGGGCAGGTCTGGGCTGGGGGCATGGCTGGGGCTGGGCTGGGGGCAGGGCTGGGGCTGGGGCTGGGGCCGGGGCTGGGGCAGGACTGAGGCTGGGGCAGGGCTGGGGCTGGGCCTGGGGCTGGGGCTGGGGCTGGGGCAGGGCTGGGGCTGGGGCTGGAACCAAGTCTTGGGCAGGGCTGGGGCTGGGCTGGGGTCTGGGCTGGGCCTGGGACAGGGCTAGGCCCGAGGCTGCAGCAGGGCTGGGGTAGGGCTGGGGCTGGGGCTGGGCTGCGGCCGAGGCTGGGGCAGGGCTGGGGTAGGGCTGGGGCTGGGGCTGGGCTGGGGAGTAGACCTGGGGCTGGGCTGAGGCAGCGCTGGGGCTGAGCTGGCGGCTGTGGCCGGGGCTGGGGCTGGGGCTCGAACCAAGGCTTGGGCAGGGCTGGGGCTAGGGCTGGGCTGGGGCTGGGTCCAGGGCAGGGGCTGAGCTGGGGCTGGGGCTGGGCCGGGGGAGGGCTGGGGCAGGGGCTGGGCTGGGTCCGAGGGTGGGTGTGGGGCTGGGGCTGGGGCTGAGGGCAGGGCTGCGGCCAGAGCTGGGGCAGGGCTGGGGCCGGGCTGGGGCTGGGTTCGGTGCAGGGCTGGGGCTGGGCAGGGCGGGGGCTGGAGCAGGGCTGGGCTTGGGCTTGGGCAGGGGTGGGCTGGGGTAGTGCTGCGGCCGGGGCTGGGGCCGGGGCTGGGGCCCAGGCTGGGGCTGGCGCAGGGGCTGAGCTGGGGGTCTCGCTGAGCTGGGGCTGGGGTAGGGCTGGGGCTGGGCTGAGGGGCTGGAGCAGGGCTGGGGAAGGGGTTGGGGCTGGGCTGGAGCCGGGGCTGGGACTGGGGCTGGGCTGGGTTGAGGGCTGAGGCTGTGCTGGTGCTGTGCTGCGGCTGGACTGGGTCTAGGGATGGGGCTGTGCTGGTGCTGTGCTGGGGCTGGGCTGGTGGCAGGGGCTGGGGCCTGGGGTAGGGCTGGGACTGAGGTTGGGGCCGGGGCTGGGGCTGGAGTAGGCTGGGGGCTGGGCCTTGGGCTGGGGCTGGGGGCAGGTCTGGGCTGGGGGCATGGCTGGGGCTGGGCTGGGGGCAGGGCTGGGCCTGGGACAGGGCTAGGCCCGAGGCTGCAGCAGGGCTGGGGTAGGGCTGGGGCTGGGGCTGGGCTGCGGCCGAGGCTGGGGCAGGGCTGGGGTAGGGCTGGGGCTGGGGCTGGGCTGGGGAGTAGACCTGGGGCTGGGCTGAGGCAGCGCTGGGGCTGAGCTGGCGGCTGTGGCCGGGGCTGGGGCTGGGGCTCGAACCAAGGCTTGGGCAGGGCTGGGGCTAGGGCTGGGCTGGGGCTGGGTCCAGGGCAGGGGCTGAGCTGGGGCTGGGGCTGGGCCGGGGGAGGGCTGGGGCAGGGGCTGGGCTGGGTCCGAGGGTGGGTGTGGGGCTGGGGCTGGGGCTGAGGGCAGGGCTGCGGCCAGAGCTGGGGCAGGGCTGGGGCCGGGCTGGGGCTGGGTTCGGTGCAGGGCTGGGGCTGGGCAGGGCGGGGGCTGGAGCAGGGCTGGGCTTGGGCTTGGGCAGGGGTGGGCTGGGGTAGTGCTGCGGCCGGGGCTGGGGCCGGGGCTGGGGCCCAGGCTGGGGCTGGCGCAGGGGCTGAGCTGGGGGTCTCGCTGAGCTGGGGCTGGGGTAGGGCTGGGGCTGGGCTGAGGGGCTGGAGCAGGGCTGGGGAAGGGGTTGGGGCTGGGCTGGAGCCGGGGCTGGGACTGGGGCTGGGCTGGGTTGAGGGCTGAGGCTGTGCTGGTGCTGTGCTGCGGCTGGACTGGGTCTAGGGATGGGGCTGTGCTGGTGCTGTGCTGGGGCTGGGCTGGTGGCAGGGGCTGGGGCCTGGGGTAGGGCTGGGACTGAGGTTGGGGCCGGGGCTGGGGCTGGAGTAGGCTGGGGGCTGGGCCTTGGGCTGGGGCTGGGGGCAGGTCTGGGCTGGGGGCATGGCTGGGGCTGGGCTGGGGGCAGGGCTGGGGCTGGGCCTGGGGCAGGACTGAGGCTGGGGCAGGGCTGGGGCTGGGGCTGGAACCAAGTCTTGGGCAGGGCTGGGGCTGGGCATGGACCGTGACTGGGCGGGGGGTAGGGCTGGGGCAGGGGCTGGGCTGGGCTAGGGCTGGGGCAGGGCTGGGGCCGGGACTGAGGCTGGGCTGGGGTCTGGGCTGGGCCTGGGACAGGGCTGGGCCCAAGGCTGCGGCAGGGCTGGGGTAGGGCTGGGGCTGGGGCTGGGCTGCAGCCGAGGCAGGGGCAGGGCTGGGGTAGGGCTTGGGCTGGGACTGGTCTAGGGCTTGGGCTGGGGCAGGGCTGGGCCTGGGCTGGGACCAGGACTGGGCTGGGGCAGGGACTAGGGCAGGGCTGGGGCTGGGGCTGGGGCTGGGCTGGGCTGGGGCTGGGGACAGGGCTGGGGACAGGGACAGGGCTGGGGCCAGGCTGGGTCTGGGTCTGGGGCTGGGTTGGGCTGGGGCTGGGGACAGGGCTGGGGACAGGGACAGGGCTGGGGCCAGGCTGGGTCTGGGTCTGGGGCTGGGTTGGGCTGGGGCTGGGGCTGGGCTGAGGGTACGGCTGGGCTAGGCCTGGGGCTGGGGCAGGGCTAGGTTAGGGCTGGGGCTGGGACAGGGCTGGGCTAGGGATGGGCTGTGGCCGGGGATGGGGCCGGGGGTGGGGCTGGGGCAGGGCTGGGGCTGGGCCTGGGGCTGGGTCTGGGGCTGGGGCTGGGGCAGGGCTGGGGCTGGGGCTGGAACCAAGTCTTGGGCAGGGCTGGGGCTGGGCATGGACCGTGACTGGGCAGGGGTAGGGCTGGGGCAGGGGCTGGGCTGGGGACGAGGGTGGGGCTGGGGCCGGGGCTGGGGCTGTGGACAAGGCTGTGGCCGAGCTAGGGCTGGGCTGAGGGCAGGGCTGGGCTAGGACTGGGGCTGGGGCAGGGCTGGGGCCGGGGCTGAGGCTGGGCTGGGGTCTGGGCTGGGCCTGGGACAGGGCTGGGCCCGAGGCTGCGGCAGGGCTGGGGTAGGGCTGGGGCTGGGGCTGGGCTGCGGCCGAGGGTGGAGCTGGGTTGGGGTAGGGCTTGGGGCTGGGCTGGAGCCGGGGCTGGGACTGGGGCTGGGCTGGGTTGAGGGCTGAGGCTGTGCTGGTGCTGTGCTGGGGCTGGGCTGGGTCTAGGGCTGGGGCTGTGCTGGTGCTGTGCTGGGGCTGGGCTGGTGGCAGGGGCTGGGGCCTGGGGTAGGGCTGGGACTGAGGTTGGGGCCGGGGCTGGGGCTGGAGTAGGCTGGGGGCTGGGCCTTGGGCTGGGGCTGGGGGCAGGTCTGGGCTGGGGGCATGGCTGGGGCTGGGCTGGGGGCAGGGCTGGGGCTGGGGCTGGGGCCGGGGCTGGGGCAGGACTGAGGCTGGGGCAGGGCTGGGGCTGGGCCTGGGGCTGGGGCTGGGGCTGGGGCAGGGCTGGGGCTGGGGCTGGAACCAAGTCTTGGGCAGGGCTGGGGCTGGGCATGGACCGTGACAGGGCAGGGGTAGGGCTGGGGCAGGGGCTGGGCTGGGAACGAGGGTGGGGCTGGGGCTGGGGCTGGGGCTGCGGACAGGGCTGTGGCCGAGCTAGGGCTGGGCTGAGGGCAGGGCTGGGGTAGGGCTGGGGCTGGGGCAGGGCTGGGGCCGGGGCTGAGGCTGGGCTGGGGTCTGGGCTGGGCCTGGGACAGGGCTAGGCCCGAGGCTGCAGCAGGGCTGGGGTAGGGCTGGGGCTGGGGCTGGGCTGCGGCCGAGGCTGGGGCAGGGCTGGGGTAGGGCTGGGGCTTGGGCTGGGCTATGGCTTGGGCTGGGGCAGGGCTGGGCCTGGGCTGGGACCAGGACTGGGCTGGGGCAGGGACTAGGGCAGGGCTGGGGCTGGGGCTGGGGCTGGGCTGGGCTGGGGCTGGGGACAGGGCTGGGGCCAGGGACAGGGCTGGGGCCAGGCTGGGTCTGGGTCTGGGGCTGGGTTGGGCTGGGGCTGGGGCTGGGCTGAGGGCACGGCTGGGCTAGGCCTGGGGCTGGGGCAGGGCTAGGTTAGGCCTGGGCTGAGGCCGGGGCTGGGGCTGGGACTGGGGCAGGGCAGGGCTGGGCTGGGGCTGGGGCTGGGACAGGGCTGGGCTAGGGATGGGCTGTGGCCGGGGATGGGGCCGGGGGTGGGGCTGGGGCTGGGGCTGGGTCCAGGGCTGGGGCAGGGCTGTGGCTGGGGTTGGGCTGGGGCTGGGGCTGGGACTGGGCTGGGGCAGGGCTGTGGCTGGGGTTGGTCTGGGACTGGGGCTGGGGCTGGGCTGGGGCCGAAGCAGGGCTGGGGTAGGGCTTGGGCCGGGGCTGGGGCTGGATTGGGGCAGGGCTGGGAGCTGGGCTGGGGCTGGGGCAGGGCTGGGAATGGGCTGGGAGCTGGGGCCGGGGCTGGGTTCTGGGCTGGGGCTGGGGCAGGGCTGGGGCAGGGCTGGTCCTGGGCTGGGGGTGGGCCCGGGGGTGGGGGCTGGGCTGGAGCTGGGTCAGGGCTGGGGCCGGGACTGGGGCTGGGCTGGGGCAATGCTGAGGTTGGGCTGAGGACTGGGTCCGAGGCTGGGGCTGGGCTGGGAGTAGGGCAGGGCCTGGGGCTGTGCTGGCGCCAGGTCTGGGGCTGGAGCCTGGGGCTGGGGCTGGGCTGGGGCTGTGCTGGGTCAGGGCTGGGGCTGAGCTGGGGGCTGTGGCCGGGGTTGGGGCCGGAGCTGGGGCTTTGGCTGGAACCAAGTCTTGGGCATGGCTGGGGCTGGGCTGGGGCAGGGCTGGGGCAGAGCTGGGGCTGGGCTGGGGCCGGGGCTTGGGCAGCGTTGGGGCTGGGCTGGGGCCAGGTCAGGGGCTGGAGGCTGGGGCCAGGGCTGGGCTGGGACTGGGCTGGGGCTAGGGCTGGGGCTAGGGCTGGGGCAGGGCTGGGGCTGGGCTGGGGCTGGGCTGGGGCTGGAGGCTGGGGCCAGGGCTGGGGCTGGGGCTGGAACCAAGTCTTGGGCAGGGCTGGGGCTGGGCATGGACCGTGACTGGGCAGGGGTAGGGCTGGGGCAGGGGCTGGGCTGCGGATGAGGGTGGGGCTGGGGCTGGGGCTGGGGCTGGGGCTGGGGCTGCGGACAGGGCTGTGGCCAAGCTAGGGCTGGGCTGAGGGCAGGGCTGGGCTAGTACTGCAAGAAGGGGGCCGCTTTAACGACCAATTTGATCAGCGGATTCCACTTTATTGAGCATCAGACACATCTTATATACAGTTTGCTATAATTATGCCCACTTGGCAACATACTATTGGTTGCTCTCTAAAAGGTTACATCATTGTTTTCACAACTCTGTGGAATTCTTCCATCCGGCCTAATTGCTCTCTTTCCCAGATCTCGCCTCCTCCTTATCTTGCTTGCCTCCCATCTCAGGGGCAGCTGGACTTCAGCATACCAAGCAATCAGCACTTTCTCACATCTCCTCTCCGCCAGTATATTATCAACAGAGAATTCTTCAAGGCCTGAATTGCACAGGTGCTCCTGGGACCCATGTCCCCTCTTGTCCGACAACAATTCCCCCGTTTTTCTTTTGTGCAAGTAAGGCCTTGGAAGTTATTCTTTGAACACTTTGCATAATACAATTATAAACAACTTTAACAATAATCAAAATGAGTACAATGATACCTAAGAACCTTAAAACTTACTACTATAATTAACAAACATATTTACATTAAGTCTGGGTATCCCTATCAGACATGTCTGAAAAAGTTCAATCAATTCATTATTACCTGTTATGTTGCATCTTTATTTTCTCTAGGATGGTCAAAAAGCATAATTTGTTTAATGGTAGCAAGATTTCTTTAATCTGTAAAGGTAGATCTGGCCAGGCTCTAGCTTCACAGACAGAAAACTTGCAGGCAATCAGCAAGAGCAAAAGAGCTTCACTGCCTTGCCCAATATAAAAATTACCCATAATAATGCGTTTTTGCTCATCCTAGTAATACTGATCTCTTATGGTACCATTTGTTGATGTTTTCAATCGAAAATGAAAATGCATGTTGTGTTGTTATGAATTTTGATTTTCCCTCTAGGTGTGTAAAATTACAGCGAACTGGTGAGATAACATATAAATCCCTTCTCCCTACATTCAGTGTGGTAAGGGTCAGAGCATCCACTTTCACACATGCTCAATTGTGCAGGCTTCTTATCTGAAGAAAACAAATTCCCAGTTCTGAATGTTTATCTTTAAGACAGCTCCTTCTCAGCCGTGATGTCTCCAATTAACCAGACAGTGTCCTTGCAAGTCTGCAAGATAGGTTTCTTTCTCTTTACCCTCTAAACAGGCCTTACAAGATCCTGACCCTTAATCCCAGTGCACTCTAAGTCTTACAATTTTAACACGAATCACCAGTATATTCATCACAATTCCCCCTTTTTTTTTTTTTTTTTTTTTTTTTTTTTACCATTGATTTGTGTTAAAATTTCCAGATATTTCAGAACCTTCTTAATTGGATCATAATTAAGTTCATCTGTTCTGATCACATTCTGATCATAACCATTTGCTTGTAACTTATTGGCATAAACAATTTCATCTAAAGGTCTTAGTATTTTGTAACAACAATTGCAGAGTATTATGCATAGCAATATTACAATTATTCCAACAATATTACAAACAAATGTTTAAGCCAATTTAGATTTGGTAACCAGAAAGTTAATTTATCCCATATTTCTTTAAATCCACAAGAAGTATCATCTAAAGAAATCTGATGTAATATCTGATTGTGGTTTACAATCGCCTGTAAATCTGTTTCCACTCGTTTATCTAGATTAACATAACTACAACAACTTACATTTATGACTACACATACACCCCCTTCCTTAACATATAAAAAATCCAAAGCTAATCTATTCTGAGTAGATATTTTCGAGAGACTATTGATTTCAATTTGCTGCACTTTTATTACATCTATGCTTGCATTCATCATGATTTCAACTGTAGCAGAAAAATTTACTATTGCTTTTTCAAGTCCAAGTCTTTTCTCTCCAGTCTGATCAAGATTCCACACATGGGAACGTGGTTTTTGATTTCGATTGGACTACTTATGTACAAATAGGGTTAGGATCAAAATTAGGCTCCACCAAGTATATGTGAACTCTGCCTCCTCGGCCTGCTGGGGTGCAACCAGCAGCCGGGTGTATTTTCTTCTCGGCAGCAGTTACATTCTTCAGGAGCCCTACAGATTTTTTAACTCCTTAACCCACTTCAAAAATCCATTTGGAGTCTCTTCTCTACTTCCTTGGTTAGTTCGTTTACCATTTCCCATTGTGCTTTTGTTATTTCAATTCCTCTTCCTTCAAAATCTTATGTCTCTTACTTTTCCTTTTACTAATCCTTTTAATTATTCCTGAGATTTCCCAACTAAAATTTCTCTAGTCTTTATTTCCCACTTATGCCAATCCCTTACAATAATTTTCCATGGGGATTTAAATCCTTTTTCTCACCACAAAATAGGTTTTCTGTATTTACCAGTCCAAACTGCCTATTTTCAAATTCAGCATTCAGGACAAAATATTTTTTTGATTGATGCTTTTGACCCCAGATTATCAGAACAGTTATTGTGATCGATGTTCGACTTCATGGGAAATGCTGTTTCCTCTTAGTCTTGGTTCTTCTGCACATTAGTGAAGGAATAGTTGTTAAAATTAATACCTATTTACTACAAACCTTAACTTATGCTAATACCAAAAATCCTTAAACCCTTAAAAGACTATGTTAAAATTAATCCATCAAATCAGTGTCTAAAAAGAAATAAAATTGGTACATTAACTAAAAAACACTTTCCAAAATTAAAAGCTGTTTATACATTCCTTAACTATATTACATGGAGCTCCTTTGAAATGCCTAGGCAGACAACTAAGAAGGTTCGAACCAAAAGAAAATCTTACAATTTGAACTCTTAACTAAGTGCATACACCTTACTGCAATTACTATGTACTAAGTACTTATAAATACCAAATGCTTACTTATTCATTATGCTTATTAGAAAAACTTAACAAAACTCTAAATAACAAATCTCTGAAAGACGTTACAATCAGAAATGACAAAATGAGTACTGTTGCTTTAAATCAAAACAGAGTAGTGCGGCTAAAGCCGCTGCGGGGGAAAGGGGTGGGGGCTGCTGCCGTGGCAGCTGCTCCGCTGCTACTGTCGGCGCTGTCGGTATCGGTGGTGCGTCAGCCGGTACCGCCTTGGTCGGAGCCGTCGGTATCCGCGGGGGCCGGCAGGGCTCGCGGGAGGAGTGCGGTGGCAGGAACGCTGTAACCGCGAGCCTCCAAGCGCTCCATTTTTTCTAAGAGGGGCCGTAAAGCAAAGTCGGCGCTGTTTGAATTCCTCGCTGCCGGTATTGTCTTCCGAATCCGAGCCGTCGCTGGCGATGTCAGAGGAAGGTTCCCCGCTGTGTGCAAACGGCAGTGGTGACGGCTGGTAAACGCGGTGTGGTCGCCGCAAGATGTATCGGGGGCGGCCCCGGTCGATCGGTCGATAGATCTCAGACACATCTTTCAGCTGCAACTCAGATACACCTGGCGCTGCATCTCGTCCTGACAAAGTTGCTCTAACTGCAGCAGCCATTCGCTGTTTCAGTTCGTAGGTTTTAACACAGTTCATGCATTCTCGCCACGACTTTTGCAGCTTTATAGCAGTTTTATCACCATCTATAACCAAGTCCCACAACTTGTTCCTGTATTCTCTCCAACAAGCTTCATCAAAATAACTATCTCCGCCAGGGAAATGCCCTAAAGCGGATCTATGGGCCAAAAGTCCAGGCATTACTTTAGATGATATCTCCGCCTTACGCTTTTCGATGACACTGTATTTCGTCTGATGACTGCTTATAGGGTCGGCCTTGCCCTTTCGAGTCTGTGCGCAAAGGTACTAAGGCTGCCATAACCTGTTGACAATGCTCAAGCTGTTTTGTCATTGTCATTGACAACACCTCAGCCTGTTTTTGTAATCCCTTATCAATCACCTCCGTCAACATGGCCATCGGATTGCTTGGCAAGTCCTGAGCCCTCTGCAACAATTCGGCTACTGTCCATCTAGGATCTGCTGATGTAATAAGCTGCTGAGTCTGCTGGTTCCCATTCTGCATTAAACACTGCCTTAAAATTGCCTCTCGGATACCTTCTCCTACGCTTGCTGCTCTAAGTGCAGCAAGCAACTTATCCACAAATTCACCAAGAGGTTCCTGTCTACCTTGCTTAATTCCCATATAGTGAGGATTTGCATTTCCATCCTTCTGCTTGTCAAAAGCCATCCTCACTATCTGGGCTGATGCTTGCAAAACAGGTGGCTGTAAAAGTGCCTGTAACTCTGGTCTCTCATTCTGTCCCGTTCCACACAACTGATCTACTGTTACACCAAATAATGGATCGTTTTGCTGTCTTTGTACTCCAGCTGATTGTCTAGCTAGGTGTTCCCACTCATTCAAAAATGTCATAAATTGAGATGCTGTTAGGATCAGCTTCATAACATTATAAGAATCTCTAGGTAACATATTATAGTTCATGTAAATAAAATCAATCATCTGTCTAGCTGGTTCAGATTGAATCCCAAACTGACTCGCAGTCTGTCGTAATTGAGATAACAATTTCCATGGCAATTGGGTTACATCAGCCTGAAAAACATTTTGCTCCCCAGGGACCTGTGTATACATCACTGGAAAAGCTTGATGTGAAGCAGCCAGCCGGCTAAACCCTTCCTGATCTCCTTCGGCATTTAAGTGTTCTGCAACCTTTCACCAATACTCTGTGTGCTTTCTTGCATGATCTTTAACACTACCTCCAGGATCTATCGCCCTGTTTGTCTCCTCTCCCTCACCTACTTTCTTCTCCTGTACAATTTGCTCAGCTAAAAGATACGGGGAAGGCTCCTCAGCAGAGTCCTGTGTTACAGATTGTAATTCGACTCTGCCACCTAGTCCTTTTACACACGCAGCCTTCTCCTTTCTTAAATAATCCTGAACCTCTTCTGACAAAGGCAACCCAGCATGTGTAACACTTGCTCCATTTGGGTCCGTATGATCTAATCGTACCCTGGCTTGATAAGCTGCCACTTGCTCAGCACGATGCTGATCCAATGCTGTCATAACCATCTTCCACCATTTTCCACACTCCTTTGCTCGTTTTTCATCATCTAAGCCATGCAGCCACAAGTCTTGTCCAGACTTTTTCCACTGCAATCTTCCAAACACCTCATTTGGGTCCTTAAAATATCCTAACTCTCCTGCATAGCTTAACAGCGGCACCAACTCCTTTGTAAAATTTAACTTACACTGTCGCTTTTCTAAAAAGCATATAAATAAATCATACGCTGCCTGCCTATCCATGTCCGTATTTAAACGTTAATACCTGTGCGCACAGTCCTCGTTTAAGCAGTTTCCGGCTCTACAGCGTCTTCGGCTTCAAGGCTGTCTTCCCTTTTCTTGCAGCCTCCGGTACTGCTATCCCGAGCCGGCCGTCTTCTTGCCTCCCGGCTTACTGCGAATCTCTCAACGTCCCGAAGAACTTCTTAAACCCTAACGTTTGTCTTCATTAGGGTCCCGTGTTCGAGCGCCACTTACTGCAAGAAGGGGGCCGCTTTAACGACCAATTTGATCAGCGGATTCCACTTTATTGAGCATCAGACACATCTTATATACAGTTTGCTATAATTATGCCCACTTGGCAACATACTATTGGTTGCTCTCTAAAAGGTTACATCATTGTTTTCACAACTCTGTGGAATTCTTCCATCCGGCCTAATTGCTCTCTTTCCCAGATCTCGCCTCCTCCTTATCTTGCTTGCCTCCCATCTCAGGGGCAGCTGGACTTCAGCATACCAAGCAATCAGCACTTACTCACATCTCCTACTCCGCCAGTATATTATCAACAGAGAATTCTTCAAGGCCTGAATTGCACAGGTGTTCCTGGGACCCATGTCCCCTCTTGTCCGACAACAGCTGGGCAGGGTATGAGGCTGGGGCTGGGGCTGGGCTGGGTCCGAGGGCGGGGCTGGGGCTGGGGATGAGGCTGGGGTAGGCCTGGGGCTGGGGCTGGGTCCAGGGTGGGCCTGGGGCTGGGCTGGGGGCAGGGCTGGGGCAGGGCTGGGGCTGGGACTGGGTCCAGGGCAGGGGCTGGACTGGGCCTGGTGTTAGGCTGGGGCAGGACTGGGGCTGAGCTGGGGCTGGGACTGAGTCCAGGGCAGGGGCTGGACTGGGCCTGGTGCTAGGCTGGGGCAGGACTGGGGCCAAGCTGGGGCTGGGGCTGGGGTGATGGCAGGGCTGGGGCAGGGCTGGGGATGGGGCTGGGCTGGGGCTGGGTCCAGGGCTGTGGCTGGGCTGTGGCTGGAGCTGGGCTGGGGCTGTGGATGGGGCTGGGCTGGGGCTGGGTCCAGGGCAGGGGCTTTGCTGGGGCTGGGGCTGGGCTGGGGCAGGGCTGGGGACAGAGCTGGGGCAGGGCTGGGGGAGGGCTGGGCTGGGGCTGGGTCCAGGGCTGTGGCTGGGCTGTGGCTGGAGCTGGGCTGGGGCTGAGGGTGGGGCTGGGCTAGGGCTGGGCTGGGCCCGGAGCTGTGACAGGGGCTGTGTCCAGGGCTGGGGCTGGGCTGTGGCTAGGGCTGGGCTGGGGCAGGGCTGGGGCTGTGGATGGGGCTGGGCTGGGGCTGGGTCCAGGGCAGGGGCTTTGCTGGGGCTGGGGCTGGGCTGGGGCAGGGCTGGGGCCAGAGCTGGGGCAGGGCTGGGGGCGGGGCTGGGGCTGGGGCTGGGGTGGGGCTGAGGGCGGGGCTGGGCTAGGGCTGGGACTGGGGCAGGGGCCGGGGCTGGCGACAGGGCTGGGGCCAGAGCTGGGGCAGGTCTGGGGGCGGGGCTGGGGCTGGGGATGGGGCTCGGCTGGGTTTGGGCTGGGGCCGAGTCGGGGTCAGGGGCTGGGGCTGGGGTAGGGGCAGGGCTGGGGCAGGGCTGGGCCTGGGCTGGGGATGAGGCTGGTGTGGGGTGGTGGCTGGGTCCAGGGCAGGGACTTGGCTGGGGCTAGGGCTAGGCTGGGGCAGGGCTGGGGCTGGGCTGGGGCCTGGACTGGGTCCAGGGCAGGGCTGGTGCTAGGGCTGGGGCTGGGACAGGGCTGGGCTAGGGATGGGCTGGAGCCGAGGATGGGGCCAGGGGTGGGGCTGGGCTGGGGCTGGGTCCAGGGCTGGGGCAGGGCTGTGGCAGGGGTTGGACTGGGGCTGGGGCTGGGCTGGGGCTGGAGATGGGCTGGGGCTGAGGGTGGGGCTGGGGCTGGGCTAGGGCAGGGCTGGGCCCGGGGCTGCGACTGGGGCTGGGTCCAGGGCTGGGGCTGGGTTGTGGCTGGGGCTGGGCTGGGGCAGGGCTGGGCTGGGGCCGGGGATGGGGCCGTGAGTGGGGCTTGGTTGGGGCTGGGGCTGGAGCTGGGGCTGGGGCTGGGCTGGGGCAGGGCTAGGGCTTGGCCTGGGCTGGGGATGAGGCTGGGGTGGGGCTGGGGCTGGGTCCAGGGCAGGGGCTTGGCTGGGGCTGGGGTTAGGCTGGGGCAGGTCTGGGGTAGGCCTGGGGCTGGGGCTGGGTCCAGGGTGGGGCTGGGGCTGGGCTGGGGCCAGGGCTGGGGCTGGGCGGTGGCTGGGGCTGGGCTGGGGCTGGGCTGGGGCTGGGACTGGGTCCACGGCAGGGTCTGGACTGGGTCTGGTGCTAGGCTGGGGCAGGACTGGGGCCGAGCTGGGGCTGGGGCTAGGCTGATGGCAGGGCTGGGGCAGGGCTGGGGATGGGGCTGGGCTGGGGCTGGGTCCAGGGCTGTGGCTGGGCTGTGGCTGAGGGTGGGGCTGGGCTAGGGCTGGGCTGGGCCCGGAGCTGTGACAGGGGCTGGGTCCAGGGCTGGGGCTGGGCTGTGGCTAGGGCTGGGCTGGGGCAGGGGCTGCGACTGGGGCTGGATCCAGGGCTGGGGCTGGGCTGGGGCAGGGCTGGGCTGGGTCAGGGGTGGGCAGGGGCTGGGCTGGGGCTGGGGCTGGGGCTGGGCTGGGGCTGGGCTGGGGCTGGGGCTGGGGCTGGGCTGGGGCTGGGCTGGGGCAGGGCTGGGCTGGGTCAGGGGTGGGCAGGGGCTGGGCTGGGGCTGGGCCGGGGCAGGGCTGGGGCTGGGTTCGGTGCAGGGCTGGGCCTGGGCTGGGGCCGAGGGCTGGGCTTGGGCATGGCTGGGGCTGGGGCTGGAACCAAGCCTTGGCCAGGGCTGCGGCTGGGGCTGGGGCTGGTCTGGGGCTGGGGGCCGAGGGCTGGGCTTGGGCAGGGCTGGGGCTGGGGCTGGAACCAAGCCTTGGGCAGGGCTGCGGCTGGAGCTGGGGCTGGGCTGGGGCTGGGGCCGAGGGCTGGGCTTGGGCAGGGCTGGGGCTGGGGCTGGAACCAAGCCTTGGCCAGGGCAGCGGCTGGGGCTGGGGCTGGGGCTGGGGCTGGGCTGGGGCCGAGGGTGGGGCAGGGCTGGGGCTGGGCATGGACCGGGACTGGGCAGGGGTAGGGCTGGGGCAGGGGCTGGGCTGGGGACGAGAGTTGGGCAGGGCTGGGGCTGGGCATGGACCAGGACTGGGCAGGGGTACGGCCGGGGCTGGGGGCTGGGCTGGGGCTGGGGTTGGGCTGGGGCTGGGGCTGGGTCCAGGGCTGGAGCTGGGCTGTGGCTGTGGCTGGGTTGGGCCTGGGCTGGGACTGGGGCTGGGCCGGGGCAGGGCTGGGGCAGGGGCTGGACTGGGGCCGAGGGTGGGGCTGGGGCTGGGGCTGAGGGAAGGGCTGGGCTAGGACTGGGGCTGGGGCTGGGTCCAGGGCTGTGGCAGGGCTGTGGCTGGAGCTGGGCTGGGGCTGAGGGTGGGGCTGGGGCTGGGCTGGGGCTTGGCTGGTGCCGGGGCTGCGACTGGGTCTGGATCCAGGGCTGGGGCTGGGCTGTGGCCGGGCTGGGGCTGGGGCTGGGTTCGGAGCAGGGCTGGGGCTGGGGCAGGGCTGGCCTGGGGCCGGGGATGGAGCCGTGAGTGGGGCTTGGCTGGGGCTGGGGCAGGGCTGGGGCTGGGGCTGGGCCGGGGCAGGGCTGGGGTAAGGCTGGGGCTGGGGCTGGGTCAAGGGTGGGGCTGGGGCTGGGCTGGGGGCAGGGCTGGGACTGGGCGGTGGCTGGGCCTGGGCTGGGGCTGGGTTGGGGATGGGACTATGTCCAGGGCAGGGTCTGGACTGGGGCTGGGGCTAGGCTGGGGCTGGGGCTGGGTCCAGGGTGGGGCTGAGGCTGGGCTGGTGGCAAGGCTGGGCTAGGGCTGGGGCTGGGTCAGGGCTGGGCTAGGGCTGGGCTGGGGCTGGGGATGGGGCCAGAGGTGGGGCTGGGGCTGGGTCCAGGGCTGGGGCTGGGCTGGGGGCAGGGCTGGGGCTGGGCGGTGGCTGGGGCTGGGCTGGGGCTGGGTTGGGGCTGGGACTGGGTCCAGGGCAGGGTCTGGACTGGGTCCAGGGCAGGGTCTGGACTGGGGCTGGGGCTCGGCTGGGGCTGGGGCTGGGTCCAGATTGGGGCTGAGGCTGGGCTGGGGGCAGGGCTGGGGCTGGGTGGTGGCTGGGGCTCGGGACAGGGCTGGGGCGAGGCTGGGCTGTGGCTGGGTCCAGGGCTGTGGCAGGGCTGTGGCTGGAGCTGGGCTGGGGCTGAGGGTGGGGCTGGGGCTGGGCGAGGGCTGGGCTGGGGCCGGGGCTGCGACTGGGGCTGGATCCAGGGCTGGGGCTGGGCTGGGGCTGGGGCTGGGCTGGGGCAGGGCTGGGGCTGGGGCTGGGGCAGGGCTGGGCTGGGGCCGGGGCTGGGGCCGTGAGTGGGGCTTGGCTGGGGCTGGGGCTGGGGCTGGGGCTGGGGCTGGGGCTGGGCTGTGGCTGGGGCTGGGCTGGGGCAGGGCTGGGTTCGGTACAGGGCTGGGTCTGGGGCAGGGCTGGGGCTGGGCTGGGCCTGGGCTGGGGATGAGGCTGGTGTGGGGCGGTGGCTGGGTCCAGAGCAGGGACTTGGCTGGGGCTAGGGCTAGGCTGGGGCAGGGCTGGGGCTGGGCGGTGGCTGGGGCTAGGCTGGGGCTGGGCTGGGGCTGGGACTGAGTCCAGGGCAGGGCTGGTGCTAGAGCTGGTGCTGGGACAGGGCTGGCCTAGGGATGGGCTGGAGCCGAGGATGGGGCCAGGGGTGGGGCTGGGCTGGGGCGGGGTCCAGGGCTGGGGCAGGGCTGTGGCAGGGGTTGGACTGGGGCTGGGGCAGGGCTGGGCTGGGGCCGGGGATGGGGCCGTGAGTGGGGCTTGGTTGGGGCTGGGGCTGGGGCTGGGCTGGGGCAGGGTTGGGGCCAGAGCTGGGGCAGGGCTGGGCTAGGGCTGGGACTGGGGCAGGGGCCGGGGCTGGGGACAGGGCTGGGGCCAGAGCTGGGGCAGGTCTGGGGGCGGGGCTGGGGCTGGGGCTGGGGCTCGGCTGGGTTTGGGCTGGGGCCGAGTCGGGGTCAGGGGCTGGGGCCGGGCTAGGTGCAGGGCTGGTGCAGGGCTGGAACTGGGGTTGGGCTGGGGGCAAGGTTGGGGCTGGGGCTGGGCTGCTGGTGAGGGTGGGGCTGGGGCTGGGCTGCGGACAGGGCTGGGGCTAGGGCTGAGGTAGGGGTAGGGCTGGGGCTGGATTGGGGCTTGGGCTGGGGTAGGTCTAGGCTTGAGGCTGGTCCTTGGGCTGGGGCTGGATTGGCGCAGGGCTGGGGCTGGGGCTGGAACCAAGGCTTGGGCAGGGCTGGGGCTGCGGCTGGAGCCAGGGCTGGGGCAGGAGCCTGGGCTGGGGCAGGGCTGTGGCTAGGCTGGGGCAGGGCCTGGGGCTGGGGCTGGGGACAGGTCTGGGGCCAGGCTGGGTCTGGGGCTGGGCTGAGGGCAGGGCTGGGGCAGGGGGCTGGGATGGGGCAGGACTGTGACTGGGGCAGGGGCACGGGCTGAGGCTGGGGCCAGTGCTAGTGCTGGAGCTAGGACAGGGCTGGGGCCAGGCTGGGGCTGGGTTTGGCTCAGGGCTGGGGCTTGGTCCAGGGCTGGGGCTGGGCTGAGGGCAGGGCTGGGCTAGGCCTGGGGCTGGGCTGAGGCCGGGGCTGGGTCCGGGCCTGGGGCTGGGCTGAGGGCAGGGCTGGGCTAGGGCTGGGGCTGGGTCAGGGCTGGGCTAGGTCTGGGCTTGGGCTGGGGCTGGGGCCAGGGGTGTGGCTGGGGCTGGGTCCGGGGCTGGGTCCAGGGCTGGGACTGGGCTGGGGCTGGGGCTGGGGCAGTGCTGGGGCTGGGCTGTGGCTGGGCTGGGCTGGGGGCAGGGGCTGGGCTGGGGGCAGGGATGGGGATGGGGATGGGGCTGGGGCTTTGGCTGGGGCTAGGCTGGGGCTGGGCTGGGGCTGGGACTGAGTCCAGGGCAGGGCTGGTGCTAGAGCTGGTGCTGGGACAGGGCTGGGCTAGGGATGGGCTGGAGCCGAGGATGGGGCCAGGGGTGGGGCTGGGCTGGGGCTGGGTCCAGGGCTGGGGCAGGGCTGTGGCAGGGGTTGGACTGGGGCTGGGGCAGGGCTGGGCTGGGGCCGGGGCTGGGGCCGTGAGTGGGGCTTGGTTGGGGCTGGGGCTGGGGCTGGGCTGGGGCAGGGTTGGGGCCAGAGCTGGGGCAGGGCTGGGCTAGGGCTGGGACTGGGGCAGGGGCCGGGGCTGGGGACAGGGCTGGGGCCAGAGCTGGGGCAGGTCTGGGGGCGGGGCTGGGGCTGGGGCTGGGGCTCGGCTGGGTTTGGGCTGGGGCCGAGTCGGGGTCAGGGGCTGGGGCCGGGGTAGGTGCAGGGCTGGTGCAGGGCTGGAACTGGGGTTGGGCTGGGGGCAAGGTTGGGGCTGGCGCTGGGCTGCTGGTGAGGGTGGGGCTGGGGCTGGGCTGCGGACAGGGCTGGGGCTAGGGCTGAGGTAGGGGTAGGGCTGGGGCTGGATTGGGGCTTGGGCTGGGGTAGGTCTAGGCTTGAGGCTGGTCCTTGGGCTGGGGCTGGGTTGGCGCAGGGCTGGGGCTGGGGCTGGAACCAAGGCTTGGGCAGGGCTGGGGCTGGGGCTGGAGCCAGGGCTGGGGCAGGAGCCTGGGCTGGGGCAGGGCTGTGGCTAGGCTGGGGCAGGGCCTGGGGCTGGGGCTGGGGACAGGTCTGGGGCCAGGCTGGGTCTGGGGCTGGGCTGAGGGCAGGGCTGGGGCAGGGGGCTGGGATGGGGCAGGACTGTGACTGGGGCAGGGGCACGGGCTGAGGCTGGGGCCAGGGCTAGGGCTGGAGCTAGGACAGGGCTGGGGCCAGGCTGGGGCTGGGTTTGGCTCAGGGCTGGGGCTTGGTCCAGGGCTGGGGCTGGGCTGAGGGCAGGGCTGGGCTAGGCCTGGGGCTGGGCTGAGGCCGGGGCTGGGTCCGGGCCTGGGGCTGGGCTGAGGGCAGGGCTGGGCTAGGGCTGGGGCTGGGTCAGGGCTGGGCTAGGTCTGGGCTTGGGCTGGGGCTGGGGCCAGGGGTGTGGCTGGGGCTGGGTCCGGGGCTGGGTCCAGGGCTGGGACTGGGCTGGGGCTGGGGCTGGGGCAGTGCTGGGGCTGGGCTGTGGCTGGGCTGGGCTGGGGGCAGGGGCTGGGCTGGGGGCAGGGATGGGGATGGGGATGGGGCTGGGGCTTTGGCTGGGGCAGGGCTGGGGCTGGGCAGGGGATGAGGCTGGGATGGGGCAGGGCTGGGTCCAGGGCAGGGCTAGGGCTGGGGCTGGGCCTGGGCTGGGGCCGAGGGCGGGACTGGGGCAGTGCTGGGGCAGGGCTGTGGCTGGGCTGGGAGCAGGACTGGGCTGGGGCAGGGACTGGGGCAGGGCTTGGGCTGGGGTTGGGATGGGGCAGGGCTGGGGCTGGGGCTGGGCTGGGAGCAGGAATGGGGATGGGGATGGGGCTGGGGCTGGAACCAAGTCTTGGGCAGGGCTGTGGCTGGGGCTGGGCTGGGGCTGGGTCCAGGGCAGGGGCTGGGCTGGGTCTGGGTCTGGGCCAGGGCAGGGCTGGGGCAGGGGCTGGGCTGGGGCCGGGGCTGGGGCGGGGGCTGGGCTGGGGCCTAGTGCGGGGCTGGGGCAGGGCTGGGGCTGGGGCTGGAACCAAGTCTTGGTCAGGACTGGGGCTGTGGCTGGGGCTGGGCAGGGCTGGGGCTGGGCATGGACCGGGTCTGGGCAGGGGTAGGGCTGGGGCAGGGGCTGGGCTGGGGACGAGGGTGGGGCAGGGCTGGGGCTGGGCATGGACCGGGACTGGGCAGGGGTAGGGCCGGGGCTGGGGTCTGGGCTGGGGCTGGGGTTGGGCTGGGGAAGGGCTGGGGCTGGGCTGTGGCTGTGGCTGGGACCAGGACTGGGCTGGGGCAGGGACTGGGGCAGGGCTTGGCCTGGGGCTGGAGCTGGGGCTGCGATGGGGCAGGGCTGGGGCTGGGGTTGGGCTGGGGGCAGGGCTGAGTCCAGGGCTGGGGATGGGCTGGGGCTGGGGCTGGGCTGGGGCCGAGGGCGGGGCTGGGGCAGGGCTGGGGGTAGGGCTGGGTCTGGGGCTGGGCTGGGGCCGAGGGCGGGGCTGGGGCAGGGCATGGACCGGGACTGGGCAGGGGTAGGGCAGGGGATGGGGGCTGGGCTGGGGCTGGGTTTGGGCTGGGGCAGGTCTGGGGCTGGGCTAGGGCTTGGGCTTTGTCCAGGGCTGTGGCTGGGCTGTGGCTGGGGCTGTGGCTGGGCTGGGGCTAAGTCCAGGGCTGTGGCTGGGCTGTGGCTGGAGCTGGGCTGGTGCTGAGGGTGGGGCTGGGGCTGGGGTTGGAGCTGGGCTGGGGCAGGGCTGGGGCAGGGCAGGGAAGGGGCTGGGGCAGGGGTGTGGCTGGGGATGAGGCTGGGGAGGGGCTGGGGCTGGGCTAGGGCTTGGGCTTTGTCCAGGGCTGGGGCTGGGCTGTGGCTGGAGCTGGGCTGGAGCTGGGGATGGGGCCGTGTGTGGGGCTTGGCTGGGGCCGGGGCTGGGGGTGGGGCTGGGGCAGGGGCTTCGGCGGGAACTGGGAGAGGGTTGGGGCTGGAGCTGGGCGGTGGCTGGGGCTGGGCTGGGGCTGGGCTATGGCTGGGGCTGGGGCTGGGCTGGGGGCAGGGCTGGGGCTGGGGTTGGGCTGGGGCAGGGCTGGGCCTGGGGCTGGGCTGTGGCTGGGGCTGGGCTGGGGCTGGGTCCAGGGCAGGGGCTGGGTCCAGGTCAGGGGCTGGGCTGGGGCTGGGGCTGGGCCGGGGCAGGGCTGGGGCTGGGGCAGGGCTGTGGCTGGGGATGAGGCTGGGCTGGTGCCGGGGCTTCGACTGGGTCTGGATCCAGGGCTGGGGCTGGGCTGGGGCTGGGCTGGGGCTGGGGCTGGGCAGGTTTGGGCTGGGCTGGGGCAGGGCTGGGGCCGGGCTGGGGCTGGGGCTGGGTTCGGTGCAGGGCTGGGGCTGGGGCAGGGCTGGGCTGGGGCTGAGGGTGGGGCTGGGTCTGGGCTGGGGCTGGGCTGGGGCTGGGTGGTGGCTGGGCCTGGGCTGGGGCTGGGTTGGGGCTGGGACTAAGTCCAGGGCAGGGTCTGGACTGGGGCTGGGGCTAGGCTGGGGCTGGGGCTGGGTCCAGGGTGGGGCTGAGGCTGGGCTTAGGGCAGGGCTGGGCTAGGGCTGGGGCTGGGTCAGGGCTGGGCTAGGGCTGGGCTGGGGCTGGGGGTGGGGCCAAGGGTGGGGCTGGGGCTGGGTCCAGGACTGGGTCTGGGCTGGGGGCAGGGCTGGGGCTGGGTGGTGGCTGGGGCTGGGCTGGGGCTGGGTTGGGGCTGGGACTAGGTCCAGGGCAGGGTCTGGACTGGGGCTGGGGCTAGGCTGGGGCTGGGGCTGGGTCCAGGGTGGGGATGAGGCTGGGCTGGGGGCAGGGCTGGGCTAGGGCTGGGGCTGGGTCAGGGCTGGGCTAGGGCAGGGCTGGGGCTGGGGTTGGGCTGGGGCAGGGCTGGGCCTGGGGCTGGGGCTGGGTTGTGGCTGGGCTGGGGCTGGGCTGGGGCTGGGTCCAGGGCAGGGGCTGGGCTGGGGCTGGGGCTGGGCCGGGGCAGGGCTGGGGCTGGGGCAGGGCTGTGGCTGGGGATGAGGCTGTGGTGGGGCTGGGGCTGGGTCCAGGGCAGGGTCTGGGCTGGGGCTGGGGCTAGGCTGGGGCAGGGCTAAGGCAGGGCTGGGGCTGGGGCTGGGTCCAGGGTGGGGCTGGGGCTAGGCTGGGGCAGGGCTGGGGCAGGGCTGGGGCTGGGGCTGGGTCCAGGTTGGGGGTGGGGCTGGGCTGGGGGCCGGGCTGGGGCTGGGTGGTGGCTGGGGCTCGGGACAGGGCTGGGGCGAGGCTGGGTCTGGGGCTGGGCTGAGGGCAGGGCTGGGGCAGGGCTGGAGCCGGTGTGGGGCTGGGGCTGGGCTGAGGGCAGGGCTGGGGCAGGGCTGGGGCTGGGTCCAGGGCTGTGGCTGGGCTGTGGCTGGAGCTGGGCTGGGGCTGAGGGTGGGGCTGGGGCTGGGCTAGGGCTGTGGCTGGGCTGGGGCCAGGGCTGGGGCCAGAGTTGGGGCAGGGCTGGGGGCGGGGCTGGGCGGTTGCTGCGGCTGGGCTGGGGCTGGGGCTGGGGCTGGGGCTGGGCTGGGGTTGGGCTGGGGCCGAGTCTGGGGCAGGGGCTGGGTCCGGGGTAGGGGCAGGGCTGGGGCAGGGATGGAACTGGGGCTGGCCTGGGGGCAAGGTTGGGGCTGGGGCTGGGCTGGTGGCGAGGGTGGGGCTGGGGCTGGGGCTGCGGACAGGGCTGGGGCTAGGGCTGAGGTAGGGGTAGGGCTGGGGCGGGATTGGGCCTTGGGCTGGGGCTGGGTTGGAGCAGGGCTGGGGCTGGGGCTGGGGCTGGAACCAAGGCTTGGGCAGGGCTGGGGCTGGGGCTGGAGCCAGGGCTGGGGCAGGAGCCAGGGCTGGGGCAGGGCTGGGGCTGGGCTGGGAGCAGGGCCTGGGGCTGGGCTGTGTCTGGGGCTGGGGACAGGGCTGGGGCCAGGCTGGGTCTGGGGCTGGGCTGTGGCTGGGCTGGGGCTGGGGGCTGGGATGGGGCAGGACTGAGACTGGGGCAGGGGCACGGGCTGAGGCTGGGGACAGGGCTAGGGCTGGAGCTAGGGCAGGGCTGGGGCCAGGCTGGGGCTGGGTTTGGCTCAGAGCTGGGGCTTGGTCCAGGGCTGGGGCTGGGCTGAGGGCACGGCTGGGCTAGGCCTGGGACTGGGGCAGGGCTAGGTTAGGGCTGGGCTGAGGCCGGGGCTGGGTCCGGGCCTGGGGCTGGGCTGAGGGCAGGGCTGGGCTAGGGCTGGGGCTGGGTCAGGGCTGGGCTAGGGCTGGGCTGGGGCTGGGGCTGGGTCCAGGGCTGGGTTGGGGCAGGGACTGGGGCAGGGCTTGGGCTGGGACTGGGGCTGGGGCTGGGATGGGGCAGGGCTGGGGCTGGGGCTGGGCTGGGGGAAGGGATGGGGATGGGGCTGGGGCTGGGGCTTGGGCTGGGGCAGGGCTGGGGCTGGGCAGGGGATGAGGCTGGGGTGGGGCTGGGGCTGGGCTGGGGCTGAGGGCGGGGCTGGGGCTGGGGCTGGGGCAGGGGCCGGGGCTGGGCTGGGGCCGAGGGCGGGACTGGGCTAGGTCTGGGGCTGGGGCAGGGTCCGGGGCTGGGCTGGGGCCGAGGGCGGGGATTGGACAGGGCTGGGGCTGGGGCTGGAAATAAGTCTTGGGCAGGGCTTGGGCTGGGGCTGGGGCTGGGCGGGGCTGGGGCTGGGGCAGGGCTGGGGCTGGGTCCAGGGCTGGGGCAGGGCTGTGGCTGGGGCTGGGACTGGGCTGGGGCTAGGTCCAGGCCTGTGGCTGGGCTGTGGCTGGAGCTGGGCTGGTGCTGAGGGTGGGGCTGGGGCTGGGCTGGGGCTGGGTCCACGGCAGAGGCTGGGCTGGGGCTGGGGCTGGGCTGGGGCAGGGCTGGGGCAGGGCAGGGCAGGGTCTGTGGCTGGGCTGTGGCTGGAGCTGGGCTGGGGCCGGGGATGGGGCCGTGAGTGGGGCTTGGCTGGGGCCGGGTCTGGGTCTGCGGGTGGGGCTGGGGCTGGGGCGGGGACTGGGAGAGGGCTGGGGCTGGGGCTGGGTCCAGGGCTGGGGCAGGGCTATGGCTGGGGCTGGGCTGGGGCAGGGCTATGGCTGGGGCTTGGCTGGGAGCAGAGATGGGGGTGGGGTTGGGCTGGGCTGGGGCTGGGGAGAGGGCTGGGGCTAGGCTGGGACTGGGCCTGGGGCAGGGCGGTGGCTGGGGCTGGGGCTGGGGCTGGGGCTGGGGCTGGGGCTTGGGCTGGGGCAGGGCTGAGGCTGGGGCTGGGTCCAGGGTGGGGCTGGGGCTGGGCTGCGGGCAGGGCTGGGGCTGGGGCTGGGGCTGGGCTGGGGCTGGGACTGCGTCCAGGGCAGGGGCTGCACTGGGGCTGGGGCTGGGCTGGGGCTGGGGCTGGGTCCAGGGTGGGGCTGGGGCTGGGTTTGTCTCAGGGGTGGGGCTTGGTCCAGGGCTGGGGCTGGGCTAGGGCAGGGCTGGGGCTGGGGCTCGCTGGGGCTGGGTCCAGGGCTGTGGCTGGGCTGTGGCTGGAGCTGGGCTGGGGCTGGGCTAGGGCTGGGCTGGGGCCGGGGCTGCGACTGGGTCTGGATCCAGGGCTGGGGCAGGGCTGCGGCTGGGGCTGGGCTGGGGCAGGGCTGGGGCTGGGGCTGGGGCTGGAACCAAGTCTTGGGCAGGGCTGGGGCTGGGGCTGGGGCTGGGGCGGGGGCTGGGGCAGGGCTGGGGCTGGGGCTGAGGCTGGGCTGGGGTCTGGGCTGGGCCTGGGACAGGGCTGGGGCCCGAGGCTGCGGCAGGGCTGGTGTAGGGCTGGGGCTGGGGCTGTGCTGCGGCCGAGGCTGGGCAGGGATGGGCTAGGAGTGGGGCTGGGGCAGGGCTGGGGCCGGGGCTGAGGCTGGGCTGGGGTCTGGGCTGGGCCTGGGACAGGGCTGGGCCCGAGGCTGTGGCAGGGCTGGGGTAGGGCTGGGGCTGGGGCTGGGCTGGGGCCTGGGCTGGGCTGGGGCAGGGACTAGGGCAGGGCTGGGGCTGGGGCTGGGGCTGGGCCAGGGCTTGGGCTGGGCTGGGACCAGGGCTGGGCTGGGGTAGGGCTGGAACTGGGGCTGGGGTGGGGGCAAGGTTGGGACTGGGGCTGGGCTGGTGGCGAGGGTGGGGCTGGGGGTGGGTCCAGGGTGGGGCTGGGGCTGGGCAGGGGCAGGGCTGGGCTGGGGCCAGGGATGGGGCCGTGAGTGGGGCTTGGCTGGGGCTGGGGCTGGGGCTGGGCCGGGGCAGGGCTGGGGCTGGGCCTGGGCAGGGCTGGGCCTGGGCTGGGGAAGAGGCTGGGGTGGGGCTGGGGCTGGGTCCAGGGTTGCGCTGGGGCTGGGCTGGGGGCAGGGCTGGGGCTGGGCGTTGGCTGGGGCTGGGCTGAGGCTGGGCTGGGGCTGGGACAGGGTCCAGGGCAGGGTCTGGACTGGGGCTGGGGCTAGGCTGGGGCAGGGCTGGGGCTGGGCTGGGACTGGGGCTGGGTCCAGGGTGGGGCTGGACTGGGGCTGGGGCTAGGCTGGGGCAGGGCTGGGGCTGGGCTGGGGCTGGGGCTGGGTCCGGGGCGGGGGCTGGGGCTGGGCTGAGGGCAGGGCTGTGGCAGGGCTGGGGATGGGGCTGGGCTGGGGCTGGGTCCAGGGCTGTGGCTTGGCTGTGGCTGGAGCTGGGCTGGGACTGAGGGTGGGGCTGGGGCTGGGCTAGTGCTGATCTGGGCCTGGGGCTGTGACTGGGGCTGGTTCCAGGGCTGGGGCAGGGCTGTGGCTGTGGCTGTGGCTGGGCTGTGGCTGTGTCCAGGGCAGGGTCTGGGCTGGGGCTGGGGCTGGGCCGGGGCAGGGCTGGGGCAGGGGCAGGGTAGGGGCTGAGGGCAGGGCTGGGCTAGGGCTGGGGCTGGGGCAGGGTCCGGGGCTGGGGACAGGGCTGGGACCAGAGCTGGGGCAGGGCTGGGGCCGGGGCTGGGGCTGGGGCTGGGGCTGGGCCGGGTCAGAGGCAGGGCTGGGGCAGGGCTGGAACTGGGGCTGGGCTGGGGGCAAGGTTGGGGCTGGGGCTGGGCTGGTGGCGAGGGTGGGGCTGGGGCTGGGGCTGCGGACAGGGCTGGGGCTAGGGCTGAGGTAGGGGTAGGGCTGGGGCTTAATTGGGGCCAGGGCTGGGGCAGGACTAGGCTTGAGGCTGGGCCTTGGGCTGGGGCTGGGTTGGCGCAGGGCTGGGGCTGGAACCAAGGCATGGGCAGGGCTGGGTCTGGGGCTGGAGCCAGGGCTGGGGCAGGAGCCAGGGCTGGGGCAGGGCTGTGGCCAGGCTGAGGCAGGGCCTGGGGCTGGGCTGTGGCTGTGGCTGTGGCTGGGGACAGAGCTGGGGCCAGGCTGGGTCTGGGGCTGGCCTGAGGGCAGGGCTGGGGCTGGGGGCTGGGGCTGGGCTGGGGCTAGGCCGGGGCAGGGCTGGGCTGGGGCAGCGCTGGGGCCGGGCTGGGGCTGGGTTCGGTGCAGGGCTGGGGCTGGGCTGGGGCTGGGACTGGGTCCAGGGCAGGGTCTGGACTGGGGCTGGGGCTAGGCTGGGGCTGGGGCTGGGTCCAGGGTGGGGCTGGGGGCTGGGCTGAGGGCAGGGCTGGGCTAGGGCTGGGGCTGGGTCCAGGGCAGGGTCTGGACTGGGGCTGGGGCTAGGCTGGGGCTGGGGCTGGGTCCAGGGTGGGGCTGAGGCTAGGCTGGGGGCAGGGCTGGGACTGGGTGGTGGCTGGGACTCGGGACAGGGCTGGGGCGAGGCTGGGTCTGGGGCTGGGCTCGGGACAGGGCTGGGGCTGGGGGCTGGGATGGGGCAGGACTGGGACTGGGGCAGGGGTACGGGCCGAGGCTGGGGACAGGACTAGGGCTGGCGATAGGGCAGGGCTGGGGCCAGGCTGGGGCTGGGTTCGGCACAGGGCTGGGGCTTGGTCCAGGGCTGGGGCTGGGCTAGGGCAGGGCTGGGGCTGGGGCTGGGCTGTGGCTGGGTCCAGGGTGGGGCTGGGGCTGGGGCTGGGGCTGGGGCTGGGGCTTGGGCTGGGGCAGGGCTGAGGCTGGGGCTGGGTCCAGGGTGGGGCTGGGGCTGGGCTGCGGGCAGGGCTGGGGCTGGGGCTGGGGCTGGGCTGGGGCTGGGACTGCGTCCAGGGCAGGGGCTGCACTGGGGCTGGGGCTGGGCTGGGGCTGGGGCTGGGTCCAGGGTGGGGCTGGGGCTGGGTTTGTCTCAGGGGTGGGGCTTGGTCCAGGGCTGGGGCTGGGCTAGGGCAGGGCTGGGGCTGCGGCTCGCTGGGGCTGGGTCCAGGGCTGTGGCTGGGCTGTGGCTGGAGCTGGGCTGGGGCTGGGCTAGGGCTGGGCTGGGGCCGGGGCTGCGACTGGGTCTGGATCCAGGGCTGGGGCAGGGCTGCGGCTGGGGCTGGGCTGGGGCAGGGCTGGGGCTGGGGCTGGGGCTGGAACCAAGTCTTGGGCAGGGCTGGGGCTGGGGCTGGGGCTGGGGCGGGGGCTGGGGCAGGGCTGGGGCTGGGGCTGAGGCTGGGCTGGGGTCTGGGCTGGGCCTGGGACAGGGCTGGGCCCGAGGCTGCGGCAGGGCTGGGGTAGGGCTGGGGCTGGGGCTGGGCTGCGGCCGAGGCTGGGCAGGGATGGGCTAGGAGTGGGGCTGGGGCAGGGCTGGGGCCGGGGCTGAGGCTGGGCTGGGGTCTGGGCTGGGCCTGGGACAGGGCTGGGCCCGAGGCTGTGGCAGGGCTGGGGTAGGGCTGGGGCTGGGGCTGGGCTGCGGCCGAGGCTGCGCAGGGCTGGGGTAGGGCTGGGGCTGGGGCTGGGCTGGGGCCTGGGCTGGGCTGGGGCAGGGACTAGGGCAGGGCTGGGGCTGCGGCTGGGGCTGGGCCAGGGCTTGGGCTGGGCTGGGACCAGGGCTGGGCTGGGGTAGGGCTGGAACTGGAGCTGGGGTGGGGGCAAGGTTGGGACTGGGGCTGGGCTGGTGGCGAGGGTGGGGCTGGGGGTGGGTCTGCGGACAGGGCTGGGGCTAGGGCTGAGGTAGGGGTAGGGCTGGGGCTGGATTGGGGCCAGGGCTGGGGCAGGACTAGGCTTGAGGCTGGGCCTTGGGCTGGGGCTGGGTTGGCTGGGGCTGGGGCTGGGGCTGGAACCAAGGCTTGGGCAGGGCTGGGGCTGGGCTGTGGCTGTGGCTGGGCTGCGGCTGGGCTGGGGCTGGGGCTGGGCCAGGGCAGGGCTTGGGCAGGGGCTAGGATGGGGCCGAGGTTGGGGCTGGGGCTGGGGCTGGGGCTGAGGGCAGGGCTGGGCTAGGACTGGGGCTGGGGCAGGGGCCGGGGCTGGGGACAGGGCTGGGGCCAGTGCTGGGGGAGGGCTGGGGCCGGGCTGGGGCTAGGTTCGGTGCAGCGCTGGGGCTGGGCAGGGCGGGGGCTGGGGCAGGGCTGGGCTTGGGCTGGACTGGGACTGGGGATGGGTCTGGGGGTGGGGCTGGGGCTGGGGCAGGGCTGGTCCTGGGCTGGGGCTGAGTCTGGGGCCGGGGCTGGGGCCGGGCCAGGGGCAGGGCTGGGACAGGGCTTGCACTGGGGCTGGGCTGGGGCCAAGGTTGGGGCTGGGGCTGGGCTGGTGGCGAGGGCGGGGCTGGGGCTGGGGCTGGGGCTGCGGACAGGGCTGTGGCCGAGCTAGGGCTGGGCTGAGGGCAGGGCTGGGCTAGGAGTGGGGCTGGGGCAGGGCTGGGGCCGGGGCTGGGCTGGGCTGGGGTCTGGGCTGGGCCTGGGACAGGGCTGGGCCCGAGGCTGCGGCAGGGCTGGGGTAGGGCTGGGGCTGGGGCTGGGCTGGGGCCTGGGCTGGGGGAAGGCTGGGCCTGGGCTGGGACCAGGACAATGCTGGGGCAGGGACTAGGGCAGGGCTGGGGGCAAGGATGGGGCTGGGGCTGGGGCTGGGGCTGTGGCTGGGGTGGGGTAGGGCTGGAACTGGGGCTGGGGTGGGGCCAAGGTTGGGACTGGGGCTGGGCTGGTGGCGAGGGTGGGGCTGGGGCTGGGGCTGGGGCTGCGGACAGGGCTGGGGCTAGGGCTGAGGCAGGGGTAGGGCTGGGGCTGGATTGGGGCCAGGGCTGGGGCAGGACTAGGCTTGAGGCTGGGCCTTGGGCTGGGGCTGGGTTGGCGCAGGGCTGGGGCTGGGGCTGGAACCAAGGCTTGGGCAGGGCTGGGGCTGGGGCTGGAGCCAGGGCTGGGGCAGGGCTAAGGTCAGGCCTGGGGCTGGGCCTGGGTTGTGGCTGGGGCTAGGCTGGGGCTGGGCCTGGGGCTGGGCTGTGGCTGGGGCTGGGGAGAGGGCTGGGGCTAGGTTGGGGCTGGGCCTGGGGCTGGGCGGTGGCTGGGGCTGAGCTGGGGGCAGAGATGGGGATGGGGTTGGGCTGGGCTGGGGGAACGGATGGGGCTGAGGCTGGGGCTGGTGTTTGGGCTGGGGCAGGGCTGAGGCTGGGGCTGGGTCCAGGGTGGGGCTGGGGCTGGGCTGGGGGCAGGGCAGGGGCTGGGACTGGGTCCAGGGTGGGGCTGGGGCTGGGCTGGGGCTGGTCTGGGGATGGGACTGGGTCCAGGGCAGGGGCTGGACTGGGGCTGGGCCTGGGGCTGGGCTGGGGCTGGGGCTGGGTCCAGGGTGGGGCTGGGGCCGAGGCTGGGGCAGGACTGGGGCCGGACTGGGGATGGGCTGGGCTGGGGGTGGGTTCATGGCTGTGGCTGGGCAGTGGCTGGAGCTGGGCTGGGGCTGAGGGTGGGGCTGGGGCTGGGCTAGGGCTGGGGCTGGGGCTGCGTAGAGGGCTGGGGCTAGGGCTGAGGTAGGGGTAGGGCTGGGGCTGGATTGGGGCCAGGACTGGGCAGGACTAGGCTTGAGGCTGGGCCTTGGGCTGGGGCTGGGTTGGCGCAGGGCTGGGGCTTGGTCCAGGGCTGGGGCTGGGCTAGGGTAGGGCTGGGTCTGGGGCTGGGCTGGGTCTGGGTCCAGGGCTGTGGCTGGGCTGTGGCTGGAGCTGGGCTGGGGCTGAGGGTGGGGCTGGGGCTGGGCTAGGGCTGGGCTGGGGCCGGGGCTGCGACTGGGTCTGGATCCAGGGTTGGGGCTGGGCTGCGGCTGGGGCTGGGCTGGGGCAGGGCTGGGGCTGGGGCTGGGGCTGGGGCAGGGCTGGGGCCGGGGCTGGGGCAGGACTGAGGCTGGGGCAGGGCTGGGGCAGGGCTGGGGCAGGGCTGGGGCTGGGGCTACGGCTGGGTTCGTTGCAGGGCTGGGGCAGGGGCTGGGGCCGGGGCTGGGGCAGGGCTGTGGTAGGGCTGGGGCTGGGGCTGGGCTGCGGCCGAGGCTGGGCAGGGCTGGGGTAGGGCTGGGGCTGGGGCTGGGCTGGGGCCGAGTCTGGGGCCAGGGCAGCGGCAGGGCTGGGGCAGGGCTGGAACTGGGGCTGGGCTGGGGCCAAGGTTGGGTCTGGTGCTGGGCTGGTGGCTAGGGTGGGGCTGGGGCTGGGGCTGGGGCTGCGGACAGGGCTGGGGCTAGGGCTGTGGTAGGGGTAGGGCTGGGGCTGGATTGGGGCCAGGGCTGGGGCAGGACTAGGCTTGAGGCTGGGCCTTGGGCTGGGGCTGGGTTCGGTGCAGGGCTGGGGCTGGGGCAGGGCTGGGCTGGGGCCGGGGATGGGGCCGTGAGTGGGGCTTGGCTGGGGCTGGGGCTGGGGCTGGGGCTGGGGCTGGGCCGGGGCAGGGCTGGGCCTGGGCTGGGGATGAGGCTGGGGTGGGGCTGGGGCTGGGTCCAGGGCAGGGGCTTGGCTGGGGCTGGGGCAAGTCTGGGGCAGGGCTGGGGCAGGGCTGGGGCTGTGGCTGGGTCCAGGGTGGGGCTGGGGCTGGGGCAGGGGCAGGGCTGGGCTGGGGCCAGGGATGGGGCCGTGAGTGGGGCTTGGCTGGGGCTGGGGCTGGGGCTGGGCCGGGGCAGGGCTGGGGCTGGGCCTGGGCAGGGCTGGGCCTGGGCTGGGGAAGAGGCTGGGGTGGGGCTGGGGCTGGGTCCAGGGTTGCGCTGGGGCTGGGCTGGGGGCAGGGCTGGGGCTGGGCGTTGGCTGGGGCTGGGCTGAGGCTGGGCTGGGGCTGGGACAGGGTCCAGGGCAGGGTCTGGACTGGGGCTGGGGCTAGGCTGGGGCAGGGCTGGGGCTGGGCTGGGACTGGGGCTGGGTCCAGGGTGGGGCTGGACTGGGGCTGGGGCTAGGCTGGGGCAGGGCTGGGGCTGGGCTGGGGCTGGGGCTGGGTCCGGGGCGGGGGCTGGGGCTGGGCTGAGGGCAGGGCTGTGGCAGGGCTGGGGATGGGGCTGGGCTGGGGCTGGGTCCAGGGCTGTGGCTTGGCTGTGGCTGGAGCTGGGCTGGGACTGAGGGTGGGGCTGGGGCTGGGCTAGTGCTGGTCTGGGCCTGGGGCTGTGACTGGGGCTGGTTCCAGGGCTGGGGCAGGGCTGTGGCTGTGGCTGTGGCTGGGCTGGGGCTGTGTCCAGGGCAGGGTCTGGGCTGGGGCTGGGGCTGGGCCGGGGCAGGGCTGGGGCAGGGGCTGGGTAGGGGCTGAGGGCAGGGCTGGGCTAGGGCTGGGGCTGGGGCAGGGTCCGGGGCTGGGGACAGGGCTGGGACCAGAGCTGGGGCAGGGCTGGGGCCGGGGCTGGGGCTGGGGCTGGGGCTGGGCCGGGTCAGAGGCAGGGCTGGGGCAGGGCTGGGGCCGGGGCTGGGGCTGGGGCTGGGGCTGGGCCGGGTCAGAGGCAGGGCTGGGGCAGGGCTGGAACTGGGGCTGGGCTGGGGGCAAGGTTGGGGCTGGGGCTGGGCTGGTGGCGAGGGTGGGGCTGGGGCTGGGGCTGCGGACAGGGCTGGGGCTAGGGCTGAGGTAGGGGTAGGGCTGGGGCTTAATTGGGGCCAGGGCTGGGGCAGGACTAGGCTTGAGGCTGGGCCTTGGGCTGGGGCTGGGTTGGCGCAGGGCTGGGGCTGGAACCAAGGCATGGGCAGGGCTGGGTCTGGGGCTGGAGCCAGGGCTGGGGCAGGAGCCAGGGCTGGGGCAGGGCTGTGGCCAGGCTGAGGCAGGGCCTGGGGCTGGGCTGTGGCTGTGGCTGGGGACAGAGCTGGGGCCAGGCTGGGTCTGGGGCTGGCCTGAGGGCAGGGCTGGGGCTGGGGGCTGGGGCTGGGCTGGGGCTAGGCCGGGGCAGGGCTGGGCTGGGGCAGCGCTGGGGCCGGGCTGGGGCTGGGTTCGGTGCAGGGCTGGGGCTGGGCTGGGGCTGGGACTGGGTCCAGGGCAGGGTCTGGACTGGGGCTGGGGCTAGGCTGGGGCTGGGGCTGGGTCCAGGGTGGGGCTGGGGGCTGGGCTGAGGGCAGGGCTGGGCTAGGGCTGGGGCTGGGTCCAGGGCAGGGTCTGGACTGGGGCTGGGGCTAGGCTGGGGCTGGGGCTGGGTCCAGGGTGGGGCTGAGGCTAGGCTGGGGGCAGGGCTGGGACTGGGTGGTGGCTGGGACTCGGGACAGGGCTGGGGCGAGGCTGGGTCTGGGGCTGGGCTCGGGACAGGGCTGGGGCTGGGGGCTGGGATGGGGCAGGACTGGGACTGGGGCAGGGGTACGGGCCGAGGCTGGGGACAGGACTAGGGCTGGCGATAGGGCAGGGCTGGGGCCAGGCTGGGGCTGGGTTCGGCACAGGGCTGGGGCTTGGTCCAGGGCTGGGGCTGGGCTGCGGCAGGTTTGGGGCTGGGGCTGGGGCTGGGGCAGGGCTAAGGTCAGGCCTGGGGCTGGGCCTGGGGCAGGGCTGGGGCTAGGCTGGGGCTGGGCCTGGGGCTGGGCTGTGGCTGGGGCTGAGGAGAGGGCTGGGGCTAGGCTCGGGCTGGGCCTGGGGCTGGGTGGTGGCTGGGGCTGGGCTGGGGGCAGAGATGGGGATGGGTTTGGGCTGGGCTGGGGGAACGGATGGGGCTGAGGCTGGGGCTGGTGTTTGGGCTGGGGCAGGGCTGAGGCTGGGGCTGGGTCCAGGGTGGGGCTGGGGCTGGGCTGGGGGCAGGGCAGGGGCTGGGACTGGGTCCAGGGCAGGGGCTGGACTGGGGCTGGGGCTGGTCTGGGGCTGGTCTGGGGCTGGGGCTGGGTCCAGGGTGGGGCTGGGGCTGGGCTGGGGCTGGGCTGAGGATGGGACTGGGTCCAGGGCAGGGGCTGGACTGGGGCTGGGCCTGGGGCTGGGCTGGGGCTGGGGCTGGGTCCAGGGTGGGGCTGGGGCCGGGGCTGGGGCAGGACTGGGGCCGGACTGGGGATGGGCTGGGCTGGGGGTGGGTTCATGGCTGTGGCTGGGCAGTGGCTGGAGCTGGGCTGGGGCTGAGGGTGGGGCTGGGGCTGGGCTAGGGCTGGGGCTGGGGCTGCGTAGAGGGCTGGGGCTAGGGCTGAGGTAGGGGTAGGGCTGGGGCTGGATTGGGGCCAGGGCTGGGGCAGGACTAGGCTTGAGGCTGGGCCTTGGGCTGGGGCTGGGTTGGCGCAGGGCTGGGGCTTGGTCCAGGGCTGGGGCTGGGCTAGGGTAGGGCTGGGGCTGGGGCTGGGCTGGGTCTGGGTCCAGGGCTGTGGCTGGGCTGTTGCTGGAGCTGGGCTGGGGCTGAGGGTGGGGCTGGGGCTGGGCTAGGGCTGGGCTGGGGCCGGGGCTGCGACTGGGTCTGGATCCAGGGCTGGGGCTGGGCTGTGGCTGGGGCTGGGCTGGGGCAGGGCTGGGGCTGGGGCTGGGGCAGGACTGAGGCTGGGGCAGGGCTGGGGCAGGGCTGGGGCAGGGCTGGGGCCGGGGCTGGGGCAGGACTGAGGCTGGGGCAGGGCTGGGGCTGGGGCTGGGGCTGGAACCACGTCTTGGGCAGGGCTGGGGCTGGGGCTGGGGCGGGGGCTGGGGCAGGGCTGGGGCTGGGCGTGGACCGTGACTGGGCAGGGGTAGGGCTGGGGCTGGGGCTGGGGCTGGGGCTGGGCTGGGGCAGGGCTGGGGCTGGGGCTGGGGCTGGAACCAAGTCTTGGGCAGGGCTGGGGCTGGGGCTGGGGCTGGGGCGGGGGCTGCGGACAGTGCTGTGGCTGAGCTAGGGCTGGGCTGAGGGCCGGGCTGGGCTAGGAGTGGGGCTGGGGCAGGGCTGGGGCCGGGGCTGAGGCTGGGCTGGGGTCTGGGCTGGGCCTGGGACAGGGCTGGGCCCGAGGCTGCGGCAGGGCTGGGGTAGGGCTGGGGCTGGGGCTGGGGTAGGGCTGGGGCTGGGGCTGGGCTGGGCCTGGGTTTCGGCTGGGGGAGGGCTGGGGCTGAGTCCAGGGCTGGGGCAGGGCTGTGGCTGGGGATGGGGCTGGGCTGGGCTGGGGCTAGGTCCAGGGCTGTGGCTGGGCTGTGGCTGGAGCTGGGCTGGTGCTGACGGTGGGGCTGGGGCTGGGGCTGGGGCTGGGCTGGGGCTGGGTCCATGCCAGGGGCTGGGCTGGGGCTGGGGCTGGGCTGGGGCAGGGCTGGGGCAGGGCTTTGGTGGGGCTGGGGCTGGGCTGGGGGCACGGCTGGGGCTGGGGTTGGGCTGGGGCAGGGCTGGGGCTGGGCTAGGGCAGGGCTGGGGCTGGGCTGGGGCTGGGTTTGGGCTGGGGCAGGGCTGGGGCTGGGCTAGGGCTGTGGCTGGAGCTGGGCTGGGGCTGAGGGTGGGGCTGGGGCTGGGCTAGGGCTTGGCTGGGGCCGGGGCTGTGACTGGGGCTGGGTCCAGGGCTGGGGCTGGGCTGGTTGCAGGGCTGGGGCTGGGTGGTAGCTGGGGCTGGGCTGGGGCTGGGCATGGGTCCAGGGCAGGGCTTGGGCTTGGGCTGGTGCTGGGGCTGGGCTGGGGCTGAGGGCAGGGCTGGGGCAGGGCTGGGTCTGGGCCTGGAACCAAGTCTTGGTCAGGGCTGGGGCTGGGGCTGGGGCTGGGGCTGGGCGGGGCTTGGGCTGGGCATGGACCGGGACTGGGCAGGGATAGGGCTGGGGCTCTGGGCTGGGCTGGGGCTGGGTTTGGGCTGGGGGAGGGCTGGGGCTGAGTCCAGGGCTGGGGCAGGGCTGTGGCTGGGGATGAGGCTGGGCTGGGGCTAGGTCCAGGGCTGTGGCTGGGCTGTGGCTGGAGCTGGGCTGGTGCTGAGGGTGGGGCTGGGGCTGGGGCTGGTGCTGGGCTGGGGCTGGGTACAAGGCAGGGGCTGGGCTGTGGCTGGAGCTGGGCTGGGGCCGGGGATGGGGCCGTGAGTGGGGCTTGGCTGGGGCTGGGGCTGGGGCTGGGGCAAGGACTGGGAGAGGGCTGGGGCTGGGGCTGGGTCCAGGGCTGGGGCTGGGCGGTGGCTGGGGCTGGGCTGGGGCAGGGCTTTGGTGGGGCTGGGGCTGGGCTGGGGGCACGGCTGGGGCTGGGGTTGGGCTGGGGCAGGGCTGGGGCTGGGCTAGGGCAGGGCTGGGGCTGGGCTGGGGCTGGGTTTGGGCTGGGTTTGGGCTGGGGCTGGGCTAGGGCTGTGGCTGGAGCTGGGCTGGGGCTGAGGGTGGGGCTGGGGCTGGGCTAGGGCTTGGCTGGGGCCGGGGCTGTGACTGGGGCTGGGTCCAGGGCTGGGGCTGGGCTGGTTGCAGGGCTGGGGCTGGGTGGTAGCTGGGGCTGGGCTGGGGCTGGGCATGGGTCCAGGGCAGGGCTTGGGCTTGGGCTGGTGCTGGGGCTGGGCTGGGGCTGAGGGCAGGGCTGGGGCAGGGCTGGGTCTGGGCCTGGAACCAAGTCTTGGTCAGGGCTGGGGCTGGGGCTGGGGCTGGGGCTGGGGCTGGGCTGGGGCTGGGACTGCGTCCAGGGCAGGGGCTGCACTGGGGCTGGGGCTGGGCTGGGGCTGGGGCTGGGTCCAGGGTGGGGCTGGGGCTGGGTTTGTCTCAGGGGTGGGGCTTGGTCCAGGGCTGGGGCTGGGCTAGGGCAGGGCTGGGGCTGGGGCTCGCTGGGGCTGGGTCCAGGGCTGTGGCTGGGCTGTGGCTGGAGCTGGGCTGGGGCTGGGCTAGGGCTGGGCTGGGGCCGGGGCTGCGACTGGGTCTGGATCCAGGGCTGGGGCAGGGCTGCGGCTGGGGCTGGGCTGGGGCAGGGCTGGGGCTGGGGCTGGGGCTGGAACCAAGTCTTGGGCAGGGCTGGGGCTGGGGCTGGGGCGGGGGCTGGGGCAGGGCTGGGGCTGGGGCTGAGGCTGGGCTGGGGTCTGGGCTGGGCCTGGGACAGGGCTGGGCCCGAGGCTGCGGCAGGGCTGGTGTAGGGCTGGGGCTGGGGCTGTGCTGCGGCCGAGGCTGGGCAGGGATGGGCTAGGAGTGGGGCTGGGGCAGGGCTGGGGCCGGGGCTGAGGCTGGGCTGGGGTCTGGGCTGGGCCTGGGACAGGGCTGGGCCCGAGGCTGTGGCAGGGCTGGGGTAGGGCTGGGGCTGGGGCTGGGCTGGGGCCTGGGCTGGGCTGGGGCAGGGACTAGGGCAGGGCTGGGGCTGGGGCTGGGGCTGGGCCAGGGCTTGGGCTGGGCTGGGACCAGGGCTGGGCTGGGGTAGGGCTGGAACTGGGGCTGGGGTGGGGGCAAGGTTGGGACTGGGGCTGGGCTGGTGGCGAGGGTGGGGCTGGGGGTGGGTCCAGGGTGGGGCTGGGGCTGGGCAGGGGCAGGGCTGGGCTGGGGCCAGGGATGGGGCCGTGAGTGGGGCTTGGCTGGGGCTGGGGCTGGGGCTGGGCCGGGGCAGGGCTGGGGCTGGGCCTGGGCAGGGCTGGGCCTGGGCTGGGGAAGAGGCTGGGGTGGGGCTGGGGCTGGGTCCAGGGTTGCGCTGGGGCTGGGCTGGGGGCAGGGCTGGGGCTGGGCGTTGGCTGGGGCTGGGCTGAGGCTGGGCTGGGGCTGGGACAGGGTCCAGGGCAGGGTCTGGACTGGGGCTGGGGCTAGGCTGGGGCAGGGCTGGGGCTGGGCTGGGACTGGGGCTGGGTCCAGGGTGGGGCTGGACTGGGGCTGGGGCTAGGCTGGGGCAGGGCTGGGGCTGGGCTGGGGCTGGGGCTGGGTCCGGGGCGGGGGCTGGGGCTGGGCTGAGGGCAGGGCTGTGGCAGGGCTGGGGATGGGGCTGGGCTGGGGCTGGGTCCAGGGCTGTGGCTTGGCTGTGGCTGGAGCTGGGCTGGGACTGAGGGTGGGGCTGGGGCTGGGCTAGTGCTGATCTGGGCCTGGGGCTGTGACTGGGGCTGGTTCCAGGGCTGGGGCAGGGCTGTGGCTGTGGCTGTGGCTGGGCTGTGGCTGTGTCCAGGGCAGGGTCTGGGCTGGGGCTGGGGCTGGGCCGGGGCAGGGCTGGGGCAGGGGCTGGGTAGGGGCTGAGGGCAGGGCTGGGCTAGGGCTGGGGCTGGGGCAGGGTCCGGGGCTGGGGACAGGGCTGGGACCAGAGCTGGGGCAGGGCTGGGGCCGGGGCTGGGGCTGGGGCTGGGGCTGGGCCGGGTCAGAGGCAGGGCTGGGGCAGGGCTGGAACTGGGGCTGGGCTGGGGGCAAGGTTGGGGCTGGGGCTGGGCTGGTGGCGAGGGTGGGGCTGGGGCTGGGGCTGCGGACAGGGCTGGGGCTAGGGCTGAGGTAGGGGTAGGGCTGGGGCTTAATTGGGGCCAGGGCTGGGGCAGGACTAGGCTTGAGGCTGGGCCTTGGGCTGGGGCTGGGTTGGCGCAGGGCTGGGGCTGGAACCAAGGCATGGGCAGGGCTGGGTCTGGGGCTGGAGCCAGGGCTGGGGCAGGAGCCAGGGCTGGGGCAGGGCTGTGGCCAGGCTGAGGCAGGGCCTGGGGCTGGGCTGTGGCTGTGGCTGTGGCTGGGGACAGAGCTGGGGCCAGGCTGGGTCTGGGGCTGGCCTGAGGGCAGGGCTGGGGCTGGGGGCTGGGGCTGGGCTGGGGCTAGGCCGGGGCAGGGCTGGGCTGGGGCAGCGCTGGGGCCGGGCTGGGGCTGGGTTCGGTGCAGGGCTGGGGCTGGGCTGGGGCTGGGACTGGGTCCAGGGCAGGGTCTGGACTGGGGCTGGGGCTAGGCTGGGGCTGGGGCTGGGTCCAGGGTGGGGCTGGGGGCTGGGCTGAGGGCAGGGCTGGGCTAGGGCTGGGGCTGGGTCCAGGGCAGGGTCTGGACTGGGGCTGGGGCTAGGCTGGGGCTGGGGCTGGGTCCAGGGTGGGGCTGAGGCTAGGCTGGGGGCAGGGCTGGGACTGGGTGGTGGCTGGGACTCGGGACAGGGCTGGGGCGAGGCTGGGTCTGGGGCTGGGCTCGGGACAGGGCTGGGGCTGGGGGCTGGGATGGGGCAGGACTGGGACTGGGGCAGGGGTACGGGCCGAGGCTGGGGACAGGACTAGGGCTGGCGATAGGGCAGGGCTGGGGCCAGGCTGGGGCTGGGTTCGGCACAGGGCTGGGGCTTGGTCCAGGGCTGGGGCTGGGCTAGGGCAGGGCTGGGGCTGGGGCTGGGCTGTGGCTGGGTCCAGGGTGGGGCTGGGGCTGGGGCTGGGGCTGGGGCTGGGGCTTGGGCTGGGGCAGGGCTGAGGCTGGGGCTGGGTCCAGGGTGGGGCTGGGGCTGGGCTGCGGGCAGGGCTGGGGCTGGGGCTGGGGCTGGGCTGGGGCTGGGACTGCGTCCAGGGCAGGGGCTGCACTGGGGCTGGGGCTGGGCTGGGGCTGGGGCTGGGTCCAGGGTGGGGCTGGGGCTGGGTTTGTCTCAGGGGTGGGGCTTGGTCCAGGGCTGGGGCTGGGCTAGGGCAGGGCTGGGGCTGCGGCTCGCTGGGGCTGGGTCCAGGGCTGTGGCTGGGCTGTGGCTGGAGCTGGGCTGGGGCTGGGCTAGGGCTGGGCTGGGGCCGGGGCTGCGACTGGGTCTGGATCCAGGGCTGGGGCAGGGCTGCGGCTGGGGCTGGGCTGGGGCAGGGCTGGGGCTGGGGCTGGGGCTGGAACCAAGTCTTGGGCAGGGCTGGGGCTGGGGCTGGGGCTGGGGCGGGGGCTGGGGCAGGGCTGGGGCTGGGGCTGAGGCTGGGCTGGGGTCTGGGCTGGGCCTGGGACAGGGCTGGGCCCGAGGCTGCGGCAGGGCTGGGGTAGGGCTGGGGCTGGGGCTGGGCTGCGGCCGAGGCTGGGCAGGGATGGGCTAGGAGTGGGGCTGGGGCAGGGCTGGGGCCGGGGCTGAGGCTGGGCTGGGGTCTGGGCTGGGCCTGGGACAGGGCTGGGCCCGAGGCTGTGGCAGGGCTGGGGTAGGGCTGGGGCTGGGGCTGGGCTGCGGCCGAGGCTGCGCAGGGCTGGGGTAGGGCTGGGGCTGGGGCTGGGCTGGGGCCTGGGCTGGGCTGGGGCAGGGACTAGGGCAGGGCTGGGGCTGCGGCTGGGGCTGGGCCAGGGCTTGGGCTGGGCTGGGACCAGGGCTGGGCTGGGGTAGGGCTGGAACTGGAGCTGGGGTGGGGGCAAGGTTGGGACTGGGGCTGGGCTGGTGGCGAGGGTGGGGCTGGGGGTGGGTCTGCGGACAGGGCTGGGGCTAGGGCTGAGGTAGGGGTAGGGCTGGGGCTGGATTGGGGCCAGGGCTGGGGCAGGACTAGGCTTGAGGCTGGGCCTTGGGCTGGGGCTGGGTTGGCTGGGGCTGGGGCTGGGGCTGGAACCAAGGCTTGGGCAGGGCTGGGGCTGGGCTGTGGCTGTGGCTGGGCTGCGGCTGGGCTGGGGCTGGGGCTGGGCCAGGGCAGGGCTTGGGCAGGGGCTAGGATGGGGCCGAGGTTGGGGCTGGGGCTGGGGCTGGGGCTGAGGGCAGGGCTGGGCTAGGACTGGGGCTGGGGCAGGGGCCGGGGCTGGGGACAGGGCTGGGGCCAGTGCTGGGGGAGGGCTGGGGCCGGGCTGGGGCTAGGTTCGGTGCAGCGCTGGGGCTGGGCAGGGCGGGGGCTGGGGCAGGGCTGGGCTTGGGCTGGACTGGGACTGGGGATGGGTCTGGGGGTGGGGCTGGGGCTGGGGCAGGGCTGGTCCTGGGCTGGGGCTGAGTCTGGGGCCGGGGCTGGGGCCGGGCCAGGGGCAGGGCTGGGACAGGGCTTGCACTGGGGCTGGGCTGGGGCCAAGGTTGGGGCTGGGGCTGGGCTGGTGGCGAGGGCGGGGCTGGGGCTGGGGCTGGGGCTGCGGACAGGGCTGTGGCCGAGCTAGGGCTGGGCTGAGGGCAGGGCTGGGCTAGGAGTGGGGCTGGGGCAGGGCTGGGGCCGGGGCTGGGCTGGGCTGGGGTCTGGGCTGGGCCTGGGACAGGGCTGGGCCCGAGGCTGCGGCAGGGCTGGGGTAGGGCTGGGGCTGGGGCTGGGCTGGGGCCTGGGCTGGGGGAAGGCTGGGCCTGGGCTGGGACCAGGACAATGCTGGGGCAGGGACTAGGGCAGGGCTGGGGGCAAGGATGGGGCTGGGGCTGGGGCTGGGGCTGTGGCTGGGGTGGGGTAGGGCTGGAACTGGGGCTGGGGTGGGGCCAAGGTTGGGACTGGGGCTGGGCTGGTGGCGAGGGTGGGGCTGGGGCTGGGGCTGGGGCTGCGGACAGGGCTGGGGCTAGGGCTGAGGCAGGGGTAGGGCTGGGGCTGGATTGGGGCCAGGGCTGGGGCAGGACTAGGCTTGAGGCTGGGCCTTGGGCTGGGGCTGGGTTGGCGCAGGGCTGGGGCTGGGGCTGGAACCAAGGCTTGGGCAGGGCTGGGGCTGGGGCTGGAGCCAGGGCTGGGGCAGGGCTAAGGTCAGGCCTGGGGCTGGGCCTGGGTTGTGGCTGGGGCTAGGCTGGGGCTGGGCCTGGGGCTGGGCTGTGGCTGGGGCTGGGGAGAGGGCTGGGGCTAGGTTGGGGCTGGGCCTGGGGCTGGGCGGTGGCTGGGGCTGAGCTGGGGGCAGAGATGGGGATGGGGTTGGGCTGGGCTGGGGGAACGGATGGGGCTGAGGCTGGGGCTGGTGTTTGGGCTGGGGCAGGGCTGAGGCTGGGGCTGGGTCCAGGGTGGGGCTGGGGCTGGGCTGGGGGCAGGGCAGGGGCTGGGACTGGGTCCAGGGTGGGGCTGGGGCTGGGCTGGGGCTGGTCTGGGGATGGGACTGGGTCCAGGGCAGGGGCTGGACTGGGGCTGGGCCTGGGGCTGGGCTGGGGCTGGGGCTGGGTCCAGGGTGGGGCTGGGGCCGAACTGGGGCAGGACTGGGGCCGGACTGGGGATGGGCTGGGCTGGGGGTGGGTTCATGGCTGTGGCTGGGCAGTGGCTGGAGCTGGGCTGGGGCTGAGGGTGGGGCTGGGGCTGGGCTAGGGCTGGGGCTGGGGCTGCGTAGAGGGCTGGGCCTGGGCTGGGGATGAGGCTGGGGTGGGGCTGGGGCTGGGTCCAGGGCAGGGGCTTGGCTGGGGCTGGGGCAAGTCTGGGGCAGGGCTGGGGCAGGGCTGGGGCTGTGGCTGGGTCCAGGGTGGGGCTGGGGCTGGGCAGGGGCAGGGCTGGGCTGGGGCCAGGGATGGGGCCGTGAGTGGGGCTTGGCTGGGGCTGGGGCTGGGGCTGGGCCGGGGCAGGGCTGGGGCTGGGCCTGGGCAGGGCTGGGCCTGGGCTGGGGAAGAGGCTGGGGTGGGGCTGGGGCTGGGTCCAGGGTTGCGCTGGGGCTGGGCTGGGGGCAGGGCTGGGGCTGGGCGTTGGCTGGGGCTGGGCTGAGGCTGGGCTGGGGCTGGGACAGGGTCCAGGGCAGGGTCTGGACTGGGGCTGGGGCTAGGCTGGGGCAGGGCTGGGGCTGGGCTGGGACTGGGGCTGGGTCCAGGGTGGGGCTGGACTGGGGCTGGGGCTAGGCTGGGGCAGGGCTGGGGCTGGGCTGGGGCTGGGGCTGGGTCCGGGGCGGGGGCTGGGGCTGGGCTGAGGGCAGGGCTGTGGCAGGGCTGGGGATGGGGCTGGGCTGGGGCTGGGTCCAGGGCTGTGGCTTGGCTGTGGCTGGAGCTGGGCTGGGACTGAGGGTGGGGCTGGGGCTGGGCTAGTGCTGGTCTGGGCCTGGGGCTGTGACTGGGGCTGGTTCCAGGGCTGGGGCAGGGCTGTGGCTGTGGCTGTGGCTGGGCTGTGGCTGTGTCCAGGGCAGGGTCTGGGCTGGGGCTGGGGCTGGGCCGGGGCAGGGCTGGGGCAGGGGCTGGGTAGGGGCTGAGGGCAGGGCTGGGCTAGGGCTGGGGCTGGGGCAGGGTCCGGGGCTGGGGACAGGGCTGGGACCAGAGCTGGGGCAGGGCTGGGGCCGGGGCTGGGGCTGGGGCTGGGGCTGGGCCGGGTCAGAGGCAGGGCTGGGGCAGGGCTGGGGCCGGGGCTGGGGCTGGGGCTGGGGCTGGGCCGGGTCAGAGGCAGGGCTGGGGCAGGGCTGGAACTGGGGCTGGGCTGGGGGCAAGGTTGGGGCTGGGGCTGGGCTGGTGGCGAGGGTGGGGCTGGGGCTGGGGCTGCGGACAGGGCTGGGGCTAGGGCTGAGGTAGGGGTAGGGCTGGGGCTTAATTGGGGCCAGGGCTGGGGCAGGACTAGGCTTGAGGCTGGGCCTTGGGCTGGGGCTGGGTTGGCGCAGGGCTGGGGCTGGAACCAAGGCATGGGCAGGGCTGGGTCTGGGGCTGGAGCCAGGGCTGGGGCAGGAGCCAGGGCTGGGGCAGGGCTGTGGCCAGGCTGAGGCAGGGCCTGGGGCTGGGCTGTGGCTGTGGCTGGGGACAGAGCTGGGGCCAGGCTGGGTCTGGGGCTGGCCTGAGGGCAGGGCTGGGGCTGGGGGCTGGGGCTGGGCTGGGGCTAGGCCGGGGCAGGGCTGGGCTGGGGCAGCGCTGGGGCCGGGCTGGGGCTGGGTTCGGTGCAGGGCTGGGGCTGGGCTGGGGCTGGGACTGGGTCCAGGGCAGGGTCTGGACTGGGGCTGGGGCTAGGCTGGGGCTGGGGCTGGGTCCAGGGTGGGGCTGGGGGCTGGGCTGAGGGCAGGGCTGGGCTAGGGCTGGGGCTGGGTCCAGGGCAGGGTCTGGACTGGGGCTGGGGCTAGGCTGGGGCTGGGGCTGGGTCCAGGGTGGGGCTGAGGCTAGGCTGGGGGCAGGGCTGGGACTGGGTGGTGGCTGGGACTCGGGACAGGGCTGGGGCGAGGCTGGGTCTGGGGCTGGGCTCGGGACAGGGCTGGGGCTGGGGGCTGGGATGGGGCAGGACTGGGACTGGGGCAGGGGTACGGGCCGAGGCTGGGGACAGGACTAGGGCTGGCGATAGGGCAGGGCTGGGGCCAGGCTGGGGCTGGGTTCGGCACAGGGCTGGGGCTTGGTCCAGGGCTGGGGCTGGGCTGCGGCAGGTTTGGGGCTGGGGCTGGGGCTGGGGCAGGGCTAAGGTCAGGCCTGGGGCTGGGCCTGGGGCAGGGCTGGGGCTAGGCTGGGGCTGGGCCTGGGGCTGGGCTGTGGCTGGGGCTGAGGAGAGGGCTGGGGCTAGGCTCGGGCTGGGCCTGGGGCTGGGTGGTGGCTGGGGCTGGGCTGGGGGCAGAGATGGGGATGGGTTTGGGCTGGGCTGGGGGAACGGATGGGGCTGAGGCTGGGGCTGGTGTTTGGGCTGGGGCAGGGCTGAGGCTGGGGCTGGGTCCAGGGTGGGGCTGGGGCTGGGCTGGGGGCAGGGCAGGGGCTGGGACTGGGTCCAGGGCAGGGGCTGGACTGGGGCTGGGGCTGGTCTGGGGCTGGTCTGGGGCTGGGGCTGGGTCCAGGGTGGGGCTGGGGCTGGGCTGGGGCTGGGCTGAGGATGGGACTGGGTCCAGGGCAGGGGCTGGACTGGGGCTGGGCCTGGGGCTGGGCTGGGGCTGGGGCTGGGTCCAGGGTGGGGCTGGGGCCGGGGCTGGGGCAGGACTGGGGCCGGACTGGGGATGGGCTGGGCTGGGGGTGGGTTCATGGCTGTGGCTGGGCAGTGGCTGGAGCTGGGCTGGGGCTGAGGGTGGGGCTGGGGCTGGGCTAGGGCTGGGGCTGGGGCTGCGTAGAGGGCTGGGGCTAGGGCTGAGGTAGGGGTAGGGCTGGGGCTGGATTGGGGCCAGGGCTGGGGCAGGACTAGGCTTGAGGCTGGGCCTTGGGCTGGGGCTGGGTTGGCGCAGGGCTGGGGCTTGGTCCAGGGCTGGGGCTGGGCTAGGGTAGGGCTGGGGCTGGGGCTGGGCTGGGTCTGGGTCCAGGGCTGTGGCTGGGCTGTTGCTGGAGCTGGGCTGGGGCTGAGGGTGGGGCTGGGGCTGGGCTAGGGCTGGGCTGGGGCCGGGGCTGCGACTGGGTCTGGATCCAGGGCTGGGGCTGGGCTGTGGCTGGGGCTGGGCTGGGGCAGGGCTGGGGCTGGGGCTGGGGCAGGACTGAGGCTGGGGCAGGGCTGGGGCAGGGCTGGGGCAGGGCTGGGGCCGGGGCTGGGGCAGGACTGAGGCTGGGGCAGGGCTGGGGCTGGGGCTGGGGCTGGAACCACGTCTTGGGCAGGGCTGGGGCTGGGGCTGGGGCGGGGGCTGGGGCAGGGCTGGGGCTGGGCGTGGACCGTGACTGGGCAGGGGTAGGGCTGGGGCTGGGGCTGGGGCTGGGGCTGGGCTGGGGCAGGGCTGGGGCTGGGGCTGGGGCTGGAACCAAGTCTTGGGCAGGGCTGGGGCTGGGGCTGGGGCTGGGGCGGGGGCTGCGGACAGTGCTGTGGCTGAGCTAGGGCTGGGCTGAGGGCCGGGCTGGGCTAGGAGTGGGGCTGGGGCAGGGCTGGGGCCGGGGCTGAGGCTGGGCTGGGGTCTGGGCTGGGCCTGGGACAGGGCTGGGCCCGAGGCTGCGGCAGGGCTGGGGTAGGGCTGGGGCTGGGGCTGGGGTAGGGCTGGGGCTGGGGCTGGGCTGGGCCTGGGTTTCGGCTGGGGGAGGGCTGGGGCTGAGTCCAGGGCTGGGGCAGGGCTGTGGCTGGGGATGGGGCTGGGCTGGGCTGGGGCTAGGTCCAGGGCTGTGGCTGGGCTGTGGCTGGAGCTGGGCTGGTGCTGACGGTGGGGCTGGGGCTGGGGCTGGGGCTGGGCTGGGGCTGGGTCCATGCCAGGGGCTGGGCTGGGGCTGGGGCAGGGCTTTGGTGGGGCTGGGGCTGGGCTGGGGGCACGGCTGGGGCTGGGGTTGGGCTGGGGCAGGGCTGGGGCTGGGCTAGGGCAGGGCTGGGGCTGGGCTGGGGCTGGGTTTGGGCTGGGGCAGGGCTGGGGCTGGGCTAGGGCTGTGGCTGGAGCTGGGCTGGGGCTGAGGGTGGGGCTGGGGCTGGGCTAGGGCTTGGCTGGGGCCGGGGCTGTGACTGGGGCTGGGTCCAGGGCTGGGGCTGGGCTGGTTGCAGGGCTGGGGCTGGGTGGTAGCTGGGGCTGGGCTGGGGCTGGGCATGGGTCCAGGGCAGGGCTTGGGCTTGGGCTGGTGCTGGGGCTGGGCTGGGGCTGAGGGCAGGGCTGGGGCAGGGCTGGGTCTGGGCCTGGAACCAAGTCTTGGTCAGGGCTGGGGCTGGGGCTGGGGCTGGGGCTGGGCGGGGCTTGGGCTGGGCATGGACCGGGACTGGGCAGGGATAGGGCTGGGGCTCTGGGCTGGGCTGGGGCTGGGTTTGGGCTGGGGGAGGGCTGGGGCTGAGTCCAGGGCTGGGGCAGGGCTGTGGCTGGGGATGAGGCTGGGCTGGGGCTAGGTCCAGGGCTGTGGCTGGGCTGTGGCTGGAGCTGGGCTGGTGCTGAGGGTGGGGCTGGGGCTGGGGCTGGTGCTGGGCTGGGGCTGGGTACAAGGCAGGGGCTGGGCTGTGGCTGGAGCTGGGCTGGGGCCGGGGATGGGGCCGTGAGTGGGGCTTGGCTGGGGCTGGGGCTGGGGCTGGGGCAAGGACTGGGAGAGGGCTGGGGCTGGGGCTGGGTCCAGGGCTGGGGCTGGGCGGTGGCTGGGGCTGGGCTGGGGCAGGGCTTTGGTGGGGCTGGGGCTGGGCTGGGGGCACGGCTGGGGCTGGGGTTGGGCTGGGGCAGGGCTGGGGCTGGGCTAGGGCAGGGCTGGGGCTGGGCTGGGGCTGGGTTTGGGCTGGGGCAGGGCTGGGGCTGGGCTAGGGCTGTGGCTGGAGCTGGGCTGGGGCTGAGGGTGGGGCTGGGGCTGGGCTAGGGCTTGGCTGGGGCCGGGGCTGTGACTGGGGCTGGGTCCAGGGCTGGGGCTGGGCTGGTTGCAGGGCTGGGGCTGGGTGGTAGCTGGGGCTGGGCTGGGGCTGGGCATGGGTCCAGGGCAGGGCTTGGGCTTGGGCTGGTGCTGGGGCTGGGCTGGGGCTGAGGGCAGGGCTGGGGCAGGGCTGGGTCTGGGCCTGGAACCAAGTCTTGGTCAGGGCTGGGGCTGGGGCTGGGGCTGGGGCTGGGGCTGGGCGGGGCTTGGGCTGGGCATGGACCGGGACTGGGCAGGGATAGGGCTGGGGCTGGGGGCTGGGCTGGGGCTGGGTCCAGGGCAGGGGCTGGGTCCAGGGCAGGGGCTGGGCTGGGGCTGGGGCTGGGTCGGGGCAGGGCTGGGGCTGGGGAAGGTCTGTGGCTGGGGATGAAGCTGGGGTGGGGCTGGCGCTGGGTCCAGGGAAGGGGCTGGGCTGGGGCTGGGGCTGGGTCCAGGGTAGGGGCTGGGCTGGGGCTGGGGCTGGGGCTGGGCCGGGGCAGGGCTGGGCCGGGGCAGGGCTGGGCTAGGGCTGGGCTGGGGACGGGGGTGGGGCTGGGGCTGGGACTGGGTCCAGGGCTGGGGCAGGGTTGTGGCTGGGTGTCGTGGGGTGGAAGGGCAAGGCCAAGAAGCCTCCTCTCTTCCCCCTTGTAAGGCAAAGGGAAAGAAACTTGAAGGGAAAGGAAAAAAAAACCTCACAAGCTGAATTAGCAAGGCAGTGGAGCTATATTTACAAAGCAATGTAGGGTATGCAGGGGAATATTTACAAATTTACAATATCTACAATATATACAAAGATATACAACAGAGTAACACAGAAATGAGAGTGACCCCCCTCAGCAGAGGGGGTTCCCCACCTCCGCTCTCCCCTCTCTCCCCCACCTTTCCCCAGAATGGGATAGAAAGAGAAAGAAAAGAGAGGAAAAAAAATGTTAGAAGCAGTTCGTGTTAATTGGAAGGGAGTTAATACCGGCTTTTATCTGGTCTTCAAGGCCGAGGCCTTGGCAGAAAGCCGAGCAGAGAAAGAGAGCTGCTGCAGCGTGGAGAGGCGGAAGCAAGACTAAAGATAGAAGTACCAGAGTGCCCAGTTCACTCCCAGTTCACTCCCAGTTCAGAAGGTGCTTCCTCCCACTTCACCAATGAAATAGTTTAGATTATTCTTTCCATTTACCAACTTCCGTCCACCATATTCCCTTTCTTAAGGGGGCAACGTCAACCGGCCACACTGGGGTTGGGCTGGGGCAGGGCCGGGGCTGGGGGCTGGGCTGGGGCTGGGGTTGGGCTGGGGCAGGGCTGGGCATGGGGTTGGGCTGGGGCTGGGGCTGGGGCTGGGCTAGGGCTGGGCTGGGGCAGAGGCTGGGGCCGGGGGTGGGGCTGGGGCTAGGGCAGGGCTGGGCCTGGGCTGGGGATGAGGCTGGGGTGGGCTGGGGCTGGGTCCAGGGCAGGGGCTGGGCAGTGGCTTGGGCTGGGCTGGGGCAGGGCTGGGGCTGGGGCTGGGCTGGGGGCTGGGATGGGGCTGGGGCTGGGGCATGGGCTGGGGCAGGGCTGGGCCTGGGCTGGGGATGAGGCTGGAGTGGGGCTGGGGCTGGGTCCAGGGCAGGGTCTGGGCTGGGGCTGGGGCTAGGCTGGGACAGGGCTGGGGATGAGGCTGGGGTGGGGCTGGGGCTGGGTCCAGGGCTGGGGCTGGGCTGGGGCTGGGGTGGGACCAGGACTGGGCTGGGGCAGGGACTGGGGCAGGGCTGGGGCTGGGGCTGGGGCTGGGGCCGGGGCTGGGGCTGGGCGGTGGCTGGGGCTGGGCAGGGGCAGGGTTGGGGCTGCGGCTGGGCTGGGGGCTGGGATGGGGATGGGGCTAGGGCTGGGGCTTGGGCTGGGGCAGGGCTGGGCCTGGGCTGTGGATGAGGCTGGGGTGGGGCTGGGGCTGGGTCCAGGGCAGGGGCTGGGCTGGGGCTGGGGCTAGGCTGGGGCTGGGGCTGTGGGCAGGGCTGCGCTAGGGCTGGGGGCAGGCCTGGGCTATCGCTGGGCTGGGGCCGATGCTGGGGCTGGGGCTGGGGCAGAGCTGGGGCTGGGCTGGGGCTGGGGCTGGGCTGGGGGCAGAGCTGGGGATGGGGCAGGGCTGAGGTCAGGCCTGGGGCTGGGGCTGGGGCAGGGCTGGGGCTAGGCTGGGGCTGGGCCTGGGGCTGGGCTGTGGCTGTGGCTGGGGACAGGGCTGGGGCTGGGGGCTGGGATGGGGCAGGACTGGGACTGGGGCAGGGGAACGGGCCGAGGCTGGGGACTGGGCTTGGGCTGTAGCTAGGGCAGGGCTGGGGCCAGGCTGGGGCTGGGTTCGGCTCAGGGCTGGGGCTTGGTCCAGGGCAGGGCTGGGGCTGGGGCTGGGGCTGGGCTGGGGCTCTGCTGGGGCAGGACTGGGGCTGGGGTGGGGCTGGAACTGTGCTGGGGCTGTGGCTGAGGCTGGGGGCTGGGCTGTGGCTGGGCAGGGTGCTGGAGCCAGAACTGGGGCTGGGACTGAGGCTGGGGCAGGGCTGGGACAGGGCTGGGGCAGTTCTGGGGCTGAGGCTAGACTGGGGCTCTGCTGGGGCCTGGGGCTGGGCCTGGGGGCTGAGCTGGGGCTCGGGGCAGGGCTGGAGCTGGGGCTGGGGCCCAGAGTGGGACTGGGCAGGGTCTGAGCTGGGGCTGGGGATTGGCTGGGCCTGGGCTGGGGGCTGGGCCGGGGGCTGTGGCCGGGGCCGGGACTGGGCTGGGGATGAGCTGGGGCTGGGGCTGGGGCTTGGGCAGGGTTGGGGCTGGGGCTGGAACCAAGGCTTGGGCAGGGCTGGGGCTGGAGGCTGGGGCCGAGGCTGGGCTGGGGCTGGGCTGGGGCTAGGGCTGGGCTGGGGCTGGGGCAAGGGTGGGCTGGTGGCTGGGCAGGGCTGGGGCAGGGCTGGGGCTGGGCTGGGGCTGAGCTGGGGGCAGGGTTGGGCTGGGCCTTGGGCAGGGGATGGGCTGGGTCTAGGGCTGGGGCTGTGCTGGTGTTGTGCTGGGAGTGGGCTGGGGACTAGGGCAGGGGCAGGGCTGGGGCAGGGCTGGGGCTGGGCTGGGGCCAGGTCTGGGGCTGGAGGCTGGGGCCGGGGCTGGACTGGGGCTGGGCTGGAGCTAGGGCCGTGGCTGGAACTGGGGCTGGGGCAGGGGTTGGGGCCGGGGCTGGGCTGGAGGCTGGGGCTGGGGCTGGGCTGGGGCTGGGCTGGAGCTAGGGCTGGGGCTGGAACTGGGGCTAGGGCAGGGGTTGGGGCCGGGGCTGGGCTGGGGATGAGCTGGGACAGGCTGGGGCTTGGGCTGGGTCCGGGGCTGGGCTGGGGCTGAGCTGGGGGTGGGGTGGGGTCTGGAGCAGGGCTAGGACTGGGCTGGGGGCTGGGCTGGTGCTGGGGCTGGGCTGAGGCCTCGTACTGGGCTGGGGCTGGGATGGGGCCGGGTTTGGGGCCGGGGCTGGGGCAGGGCTGGGGCTGGGCTTGAGCCGGAGCTCGGGTCAGGGCTGGGGCAGGGCTAGGGCAGGGGCTGGAGCAGGTCTGGGGCTGGGCTGGGGATGGCGGCTGGGGCCGGGGCAGGGGGCACGGCAGGGGCTGGGGCTGTGGCCAGGGCTGGAGTAGGGCTGGGGCTGGGGCTGAGGGCAGGGATGGGGCAGGGCTGGGGCTGGGCTGGGGCTAGGGCCGGGGCTGGAACCAAGGCTTGGGCAGGGCTGGGGCTGGGCTCTGGCCGGGTCTGGGGCTGGGCTGGGGCTGTGCTGGGGGCAGGGCTAGGCTGGGGGCTGGGGCTGGGCTGGGTCTGGAGGCTGGGGCTAGGGCTGGGGCTGGGGCTGAGGGCAGGGATGGAGGTGGGGGCTGGGTTGGGGCTGAGGAAGGGCTGGGGCACGGCTAGGGCTTGGGCCGGGGCTAGGGTGGGGCTGGGGCTGGGCTGGGGCTGGGGCAGGGCTGGGGCTGGGCTGGGGCTAGGGCCGGGGCTGGAACCAAGGCTTGGGCAGGGCTGGGGCACGGCTAGGGCTCAGGCCGGGGCTGGGGCTGGGCTGGGGCTGGGCTGGGGGCTGGGGTCGGGGCTGAGGGCTGGGCTGTGGCTGGGGGCAGGGCTGGAGCCGGGGCTGGGGCCCAGACCGGGGCTGGGCAGGGTCTGAGCTGATGCTGGGGTTTGGCTGGGGCTGGGCTGGGGGCTGGGCTGGGGCTGGGGCAGGGCTGGGGAAGGGGTTGGGGCTGGGCTGGAGCCGGGGCTGGGGCTGGGCTGGGTCTAGGGCTGGGGCTGTGCTGGTGCTGTGCTGGGGGTGGGCTGGGGACTAGGGCTGGGGCAGGGCTGACGCAGGGCTGGGGCTGGGCTGGGAGCTGGGGCAGGGCTGGGGCTGGGGTGGGGCCAGGGCTGGGGCTGGAGGCTGGGGCCGGGGCTGGGCTGGGGCTGGGGCTGGAGCTAGGGCCAGGGCTGGAACTGGGGCTGGGGCAGGGGTTGGGGCTGGGGCTGGTCTGTGGCTTGTACTGGGCTGGGGCTGGGCTAGGGCTGAGTTTGGGGCCAGGGCAGGGGCAGGGCTGGGGCTGGGATTGAGCCGGAGCTCGGGCCAGGGCTGGGGCAGGGCTGGGGCAGGGGCTGGAGCCAGAGCTGGGCTGGGGCTGGGCTGGGGCTAGGGCCGGGGCTGGGCTGGGGCCGGGGCTGGGGCTGGAACCAAGGCTTGGGCAGGGCTGGGGCTGGGCTCGGGCCGGGGCTAGGGCTGGGGCAGGGCTGGGGCTGGCTGGGGCCAGGGCATGGGCAGGGTTGGGGCTGGGCTGGGGCCAGGTCTGGGGCCGGGGGTGGGGCTGGGGCTGGGGCAGGGCTGGGCCTGGGCTGGGGATGAGGCTGGGGTGGGGCTGGGGCTGGGTCCAGGGCTGAGCTGGGGCCGGGGCTGCGACTGGGGCTGGGTCCAGGGCTGGGGCTGGGCTGGGGCTGGGGCAGGGCTGGGCCTGGGCTGGGGATGAGGCTGGGGTGGGGCTGGGGCTGGGTCCAGGGCTGAGCTGGGGCCGGGGCTGCGACTGGGGCTGGGTCCAGGGCTGGGGCTGGGCTGTGTCTGGGGCTGGGCTGGGGCAGGGCTGAGGCTGTGGCTGGGCTGGGGCTGGTCCGGGGCAGGGCTGGGGCTGGGTCAGGGCTGGGCTGGGGCCGGGGATGGGGCCGTGAGGGGGGCTTGGCTTGGGCTGGGGCTGGGGCTGGGCCGGGGCACGGCTGGGCTGGGGCAGGGCTGGGGCTGGGGCAGGGCGGGGGCTGGGGCAGGGCTGGGCTGGGGCCGGGGATGGGGCCGGGGGTGGGGCTGGGGCTGGGGCTGGGGCGGGGACTGGGAGAGGGCTGGGACTGGAGCTGGGTCCAGGGTGGGGCTGCGGCTGGGCTGGTTGCAGGGCTGGGGCTCGGCGGTGGCTGGGGCTCGGCGGTGGCTGGGGCTGGGCTGGGGCTGGGCTGGGGCTGGGACTGGGTCCAGGGCAGGGGCTGGACTGGGGCTGGGGCTAGGCTGGGGCAGGGCTGGGGCTGGGCTGGGGCTGGGACTGGGTCCAGGGTGGGGCTGTGTCCAGGCCTGGGGCAGGACTGGGGCCGGGCTGGGGCTGGGGCTGGACTGAGGGCAGGGCTGGGGCAGGGCTGGGGCTGGGCTGGGCTGGGGCTGGGTCCAGGGCTGTGGCTGGGCTGTGGCTGGAGCTGGGCTGGGGCTGAGGGTGGGGCTGGGGCTGGGGCTGGGGCTGGGCTGGGGCCGGGGCTGCGACTGGGGCTGTGTCCAGGGCTGGGGCTGGGCTGTGGTTGTGGCTGGGCTGGGGCTGGGTCCAGGGCAGGGGCTGGGCTGGGGCTGGGGCTGGGCCGGGGCAGGGCTGGGGCAGGGGCTGGGCTGGGGCAGGGGCTCGGGCTAGGGACAGGGCTGGGGCCAGAGCTGGGGCAGGGCTGGGGTCGGGCTGGGGCTGGGTTCGGTGCAGGGCTGGGGCTGGGCTGGGGATGAGTCTGGGGTGGGGCTGGGGCTGGGTCCAGGGCTGGGGCTGGGCTGGGGCTGGGCTGGGGGCAAGGATCGGGTTTGGGCTGGGGCTGGGCCAGGGTTTGGGCTGGGCTGGGACCGGGGCTGGGCTGGGGTAGGGCTGGGGCTGGGCTAGGCCTGGGGCTGGGCTGGGGCTGGGCTGGGGCCAGGTCTGGGGCTGGAGGCTGGGGCCGGGGCTGGGCTGGGGCTGGGGCTGGGGGAGGGGTTGGGGCTGGGGCTGGGCTTTGGCTTGTACTGGGCTGCGGCTGGGCTAGGGCTGAGTTTGGGGCCGGGGCAGGGGCAGGGCTGGGGCTGGGATTGAGCCAGAGCTCGGGTCAGGGCTGGGTCAAGGCTGGGGCAGGGGCTGGAGCCGGAGCTGGGCTGGGGCTGGGCTGGGGCTAGGGCCGGGGCTGGGCTGAGGCCGGGATTGGGGCTGGAACCAAGGCTTGGGCAGGGCTGGGGCTGGGCTCGGGCCGGGGCTGGGGCTGGGGCAGGGCTGGGGCTGGGCTGGGGCCAGGGCATGGGCAGGGTTGGGGCTGGGCTGGGGCCAGGTCTGGGGCCGGGGGTGGGGCTGGGGCTGGGGCAGGGCTGGGCCTGGGCTGGGGATGAGGCTGGGGTGGGGCTGGGGCTGGGCTGGGGCTGGGGCTAGGCTGGGGCAGGGCTAGGGCTGGGCTGGGGCTGGGCTGGGATCAGGACTGGGCTGGGGCAGGGACTGGGTCAAGGCTGGGGCTGGGGCTGGGGCTGGGCGGTGGCTGAGGCTGGGCAGGGGCAGGGCAGGGGCTGGGGCTGGGCTGGGGGCACGGCTGGGGCTGGGGTTGGGCTGGGGCAGGGCTGGGGCTGGGCTAGGGCAGGGCTGGGGCTGGGCTGGGGCTGGGTTTGGGCTGGGGCAGGGCTGGGGCTGGGCTAGGGCTGTGGCTGGAGCTGGGCTGGGGCTGAGGGTGGGGCTGGGGCTGGGCTAGGGCTTGGCTGGGGCCGGGGCTGTGACTGGGGCTGGGTCCAGGGCTGGGGCTGGGCTGGTTGCAGGGCTGGGGCTGGGTGGTAGCTGGGGCTGGGCTGGGGCTGGGCATGGGTCCAGGGCAGGGCTTGGGCTTGGGCTGGTGCTGGGGCTGGGCTGGGGCTGAGGGCAGGGCTGGGGCAGGGCTGGGTCTGGGCCTGGAACCAAGTCTTGGTCAGGGCTGGGGCTGGGGCTGGGGCTGGGGCTGGGGCTGGGGCTGGGCGGGGCTTGGGCTGGGCATGGACCGGGACTGGGCAGGGATAGGGCTGGGGCTGGGGGCTGGGCTGGGGCTGGGTCCAGGGCAGGGGCTGGGTCCAGGGCAGGGGCTGGGCTGGGGCTGGGGCTGGGTCGGGGCAGGGCTGGGGCTGGGGAAGGTCTGTGGCTGGGGATGAAGCTGGGGTGGGGCTGGCGCTGGGTCCAGGGAAGGGGCTGGGCTGGGGCTGGGGCTGGGTCCAGGGTAGGGGCTGGGCTGGGGCTGGGGCTGGGGCTGGGCCGGGGCAGGGCTGGGCCGGGGCAGGGCTGGGCTAGGGCTGGGCTGGGGACGGGGGTGGGGCTGGGGCTGGGGCTGGGTCCAGGGCTGGGGCAGGGCTGTGGCTGGGTGTCGTGGGGTGGAAGGGCAAGGCCAAGAAGCCTCCTCTCTTCCCCCTTGTAAGGCAAAGGGAAAGAAACTTGAAGGGAAAGGAAAAAAAACCTCACAAGCTGAATTAGCAAGGCAGTGGAGCTATATTTACAAAGCAATGTAGGGTATGCAGGGGAATATTTACAAATTTACAATATCTACAATATATACAAAGATATACAACAGAGTAACACAGAAATGAGAGTGACCCCCCTCAGCAGAGGGGGTTCCCCACCTCCGCTCTCCCCTCTCTCCCCCACCTTTCCCCAGAATGGGATAGAAAGAGAAAGAAAAGAGAGGAAAAAAAATGTTAGAAGCAGTTCGTGTTAATTGGAAGGGAGTTAATACCGGCTTTTATCTGGTCTTCAAGGCCGAGGCCTTGGCAGAAAGCCGAGCAGAGAAAGAGAGCTGCTGCAGCGTGGAGAGGCGGAAGCAAGACTAAAGATAGAAGTACCAGAGTGCCCAGTTCACTCCCAGTTCACTCCCAGTTCAGAAGGTGCTTCCTCCCACTTCACCAATGAAATAGTTTAGATTATTCTTTCCATTTACCAACTTCCGTCCACCATATTCCCTTTCTTAAGGGGGGCAACGTCAACCGGCCACACTGGGGTTGGGCTGGGGCAGGGCCGGGGCTGGGGGCTGGGCTGGGGCTGGGGTTGGGCTGGGGCAGGGCTGGGCATGGGGTTGGGCTGGGGCTGGGGCTGGGGCTGGGCTAGGGCTGGGCTGGGGCAGAGGCTGGGGCCGGGGGTGGGGCTGGGGCTAGGGCAGGGCTGGGCCTGGGCTGGGGATGAGGCTGGGGTGGGCTGGGGCTGGGTCCAGGGCAGGGGCTGGGCAGTGGCTTGGGCTGGGCTGGGGCAGGGCTGGGGCTGGGGCTGGGCTGGGGGCTGGGATGGGGCTGGGGCTGGGGCATGGGCTGGGGCAGGGCTGGGCCTGGGCTGGGGATGAGGCTGGAGTGGGGCTGGGGCTGGGTCCAGGGCAGGGTCTGGGCTGGGGCTGGGGCTAGGCTGGGACAGGGCTGGGGATGAGGCTGGGGTGGGGCTGGGGCTGGGTCCAGGGCTGGGGCTGGGCTGGGGCTGGGGTGGGACCAGGACTGGGCTGGGGCAGGGACTGGGGCAGGGCTGGGGCTGGGGCTGGGGCTGGGGCCGGGGCTGGGGCTGGGCGGTGGCTGGGGCTGGGCAGGGGCAGGGTTGGGGCTGCGGCTGGGCTGGGGGCTGGGATGGGGATGGGGCTAGGGCTGGGGCTTGGGCTGGGGCAGGGCTGGGCCTGGGCTGTGGATGAGGCTGGGGTGGGGCTGGGGCTGGGTCCAGGGCAGGGGCTGGGCTGGGGCTGGGGCTAGGCTGGGGCTGGGGCTGGGGGCAGGGCTGCGCTAGGGCTGGGGGCAGGCCTGGGCTATCGCTGGGCTGGGGCCGATGCTGGGGCTGGGGCTGGGGCAGAGCTGGGGCTGGGCTGGGGCTGGGGCTGGGCTGGGGGCAGAGCTGGGGATGGGGCAGGGCTGAGGTCAGGCCTGGGGCTGGGGCTGGGGCAGGGCTGGGGCTAGGCTGGGGCTGGGCCTGGGGCTGGGCTGTGGCTGTGGCTGGGGACAGGGCTGGGGCTGGGGGCTGGGATGGGGCAGGACTGGGACTGGGGCAGGGGAACGGGCCGAGGCTGGGGACTGGGCTTGGGCTGTAGCTAGGGCAGGGCTGGGGCCAGGCTGGGGCTGGGTTCGGCTCAGGGCTGGGGCTTGGTCCAGGGCAGGGCTGGGGCTGGGGCTGGGGCTGGGCTGGGGCTCTGCTGGGGCAGGACTGGGGCTGGGGTGGGGCTGGAACTGTGCTGGGGCTGTGGCTGAGGCTGGGGGCTGGGCTGTGGCTGGGCAGGGTGCTGGAGCCAGAACTGGGGCTGGGACTGAGGCTGGGGCAGGGCTGGGACAGGGCTGGGGCAGTTCTGGGGCTGAGGCTAGACTGGGGCTCTGCTGGGGCCTGGGGCTGGGCCTGGGGGCTGAGCTGGGGCTCGGGGCAGGGCTGGAGCTGGGGCTGGGGCCCAGAGTGGGACTGGGCAGGGTCTGAGCTGGGGCTGGGGATTGGCTGGGCCTGGGCTGGGGGCTGGGCCGGGGGCTGTGGCCGGGGCCGGGACTGGGCTGGGGATGAGCTGGGGCTGGGGCTGGGGCTTGGGCAGGGTTGGGGCTGGGGCTGGAACCAAGGCTTGGGCAGGGCTGGGGCTGGAGGCTGGGGCCGAGGCTGGGCTGGGGCTGGGCTGGGGCTAGGGCTGGGCTGGGGCTGGGGCAAGGGTGGGCTGGTGGCTGGGCAGGGCTGGGGCAGGGCTGGGGCTGGGCTGGGGCTGAGCTGGGGGCAGGGTTGGGCTGGGGCCTTGGGCAGGGGATGGGCTGGGTCTAGGGCTGGGGCTGTGCTGGTGCTGTGCTGGGAGTGGGCTGGGGACTAGGGCAGGGGCAGGGCTGGGGCAGGGCTGGGGCTGGGCTGGGGCCAGGTCTGGGGCTGGAGGCTGGGGCCGGGGCTGGACTGGGGCTGGGCTGGAGCTAGGGCCGTGGCTGGAACTGGGGCTGGGGCAGGGGTTGGGGCCGGGGCTGGGCTGGAGGCTGGGGCTGGGGCTGGGCTGGGGCTGGGCTGGAGCTAGGGCTGGGGCTGGAACTGGGGCTAGGGCAGGGGTTGGGGCCGGGGCTGGGCTGGGGATGAGCTGGGGCAGGCTGGGGCTTGGGCTGGGTCCGGGGCTGGGCTGGGGCTGAGCTGGGGGTGGGGTGGGGTCTGGAGCAGGGCTAGGACTGGGCTGGGGGCTGGGCTGGTGCTGGGGCTGGGCTGAGGCCTCGTACTGGGCTGGGGCTGGGATGGGGCCGGGTTTGGGGCCGGGGCTGGGGCAGGGCTGGGGCTGGGCTTGAGCCGGAGCTCGGGTCAGGGCTGGGGCAGGGCTAGGGCAGGGGCTGGAGCAGGTCTGGGGCTGGGCTGGGGATGGCGGCTGGGGCCGGGGCAGGGGGCACGGCAGGGGCTGGGGCTGTGGCCAGGGCTGGAGTAGGGCTGGGGCTGGGGCTGAGGGCAGGGATGGGGCAGGGCTGGGGCTGGGCTGGGGCTAGGGCCGGGGCTGGAACCAAGGCTTGGGCAGGGCTGGGGCTGGGCTCTGGCCGGGTCTGGGGCTGGGCTGGGGCTGTGCTGGGGGCAGGGCTAGGCTGGGGGCTGGGGCTGGGCTGGGTCTGGAGGCTGGGGCTAGGGCTGGGGCTGGGGCTGAGGGCAGGGATGGAGGTGGGGGCTGGGTTGGGGCTGAGGAAGGGCTGGGGCACGGCTAGGGCTTGGGCCGGGGCTAGGGTGGGGCTGGGGCTGGGCTGGGGCTGGGGCAGGGCTGGGGCTGGGCTGGGGCTAGGGCCGGGGCTGGAACCAAGGCTTGGGCAGGGCTGGGGCACGGCTAGGGCTCAGGCCGGGGCTGGGGCTGGGCTGGGGCTGGGCTGGGGGCTGGGGTCGGGGCTGAGGGCTGGGCTGTGGCTGGGGGCAGGGCTGGAGCCGGGGCTGGGGCCCAGACCGGGGCTGGGCAGGGTCTGAGCTGATGCTGGGGTTTGGCTGGGGCTGGGCTGGGGGCTGGGCTGGGGCTGGGGCAGGGCTGGGGAAGGGGTTGGGGCTGGGCTGGAGCCGGGGCTGGGGCTGGGCTGGGTCTAGGGCTGGGGCTGTGCTGGTGCTGTGCTGGGGGTGGGCTGGGGACTAGGGCTGGGGCAGGGCTGACGCAGGGCTGGGGCTGGGCTGGGAGCTGGGGCAGGGCTGGGGCTGGGGTGGGGCCAGGGCTGGGGCTGGAGGCTGGGGCCGGGGCTGGGCTGGGGCTGGGGCTGGAGCTAGGGCCAGGGCTGGAACTGGGGCTGGGGCAGGGGTTGGGGCTGGGGCTGGTCTGTGGCTTGTACTGGGCTGGGGCTGGGCTAGGGCTGAGTTTGGGGCCAGGGCAGGGGCAGGGCTGGGGCTGGGATTGAGCCGGAGCTCGGGCCAGGGCTGGGGCAGGGCTGGGGCAGGGGCTGGAGCCAGAGCTGGGCTGGGGCTGGGCTGGGGCTAGGGCCGGGGCTGGGCTGGGGCCGGGGCTGGGGCTGGAACCAAGGCTTGGGCAGGGCTGGGGCTGGGCTCGGGCCGGGGCTAGGGCTGGGGCAGGGCTGGGGCTGGCTGGGGCCAGGGCATGGGCAGGGTTGGGGCTGGGCTGGGGCCAGGTCTGGGGCCGGGGGTGGGGCTGGGGCTGGGGCAGGGCTGGGCCTGGGCTGGGGATGAGGCTGGGGTGGGGCTGGGGCTGGGTCCAGGGCTGAGCTGGGGCCGGGGCTGCGACTGGGGCTGGGTCCAGGGCTGGGGCTGGGCTGGGGCTGGGGCAGGGCTGGGCCTGGGCTGGGGATGAGGCTGGGGTGGGGCTGGGGCTGGGTCCAGGGCTGAGCTGGGGCCGGGGCTGCGACTGGGGCTGGGTCCAGGGCTGGGGCTGGGCTGTGTCTGGGGCTGGGCTGGGGCAGGGCTGAGGCTGTGGCTGGGCTGGGGCTGGTCCGGGGCAGGGCTGGGGCTGGGTCAGGGCTGGGCTGGGGCCGGGGATGGGGCCGTGAGGGGGGCTTGGCTTGGGCTGGGGCTGGGGCTGGGCCGGGGCACGGCTGGGCTGGGGCAGGGCTGGGGCTGGGGCAGGGCGGGGGCTGGGGCAGGGCTGGGCTGGGGCCGGGGATGGGGCCGGGGGTGGGGCTGGGGCTGGGGCTGGGGCGGGGACTGGGAGAGGGCTGGGACTGGAGCTGGGTCCAGGGTGGGGCTGCGGCTGGGCTGGTTGCAGGGCTGGGGCTCGGCGGTGGCTGGGGCTCGGCGGTGGCTGGGGCTGGGCTGGGGCTGGGCTGGGGCTGGGACTGGGTCCAGGGCAGGGGCTGGACTGGGGCTGGGGCTAGGCTGGGGCAGGGCTGGGGCTGGGCTGGGGCTGGGACTGGGTCCAGGGTGGGGCTGTGTCCAGGCCTGGGGCAGGACTGGGGCCGGGCTGGGGCTGGGGCTGGACTGAGGGCAGGGCTGGGGCAGGGCTGGGGCTGGGCTGGGCTGGGGCTGGGTCCAGGGCTGTGGCTGGGCTGTGGCTGGAGCTGGGCTGGGGCTGAGGGTGGGGCTGGGGCTGGGGCTGGGGCTGGGCTGGGGCCGGGGCTGGCGACTGGGGCTGTGTCCAGGGCTGGGGCTGGGCTGTGGTTGTGGCTGGGCTGGGGCTGGGTCCAGGGCAGGGGCTGGGCTGGGGCTGGGGCTGGGCCGGGGGCAGGGCTGGGGCAGGGGCTGGGCTGGGGCAGGGGCTGGGGCTAGGGACAGGGCTGGGGCCAGAGCTGGGGCAGGGCTGGGGTCGGGCTGGGGCTGGGTTCGGTGCAGGGCTGGGGCTGGGCTGGGGATGAGTCTGGGGTGGGGCTGGGGCTGGGTCCAGGGCTGGGGCTGGGCTGGGGCTGGGCTGGGGGCAAGGATCGGGTTTGGGCTGGGGCTGGGCCAGGGTTTGGGCTGGGCTGGGACCGGGGCTGGGCTGGGGTAGGGCTGGGGCTGGGCTAGGCCTGGGGCTGGGCTGGGGCTGGGCTGGGGCCAGGTCTGGGGCTGGAGGCTGGGGCCGGGGGCTGGGCTGGGGCTGGGGCTGGGGGAGGGGTTGGGGCTGGGGCTGGGCTTTGGCTTGTACTGGGCTGGGGCTGGGCTAGGGCTGAGTTTGGGGCCGGGGCAGGGGCAGGGCTGGGGCTGGGATTGAGCCAGAGCTCGGGTCAGGGCTGGGTCAAGGCTGGGGCAGGGGCTGGAGCCGGAGCTGGGCTGGGGCTGGGCTGGGGCTAGGGCCGGGGCTGGGCTGAGGCCGGGATTGGGGCTGGAACCAAGGCTTGGGCAGGGCTGGGGCTGGGCTCGGGCCGGGGCTGGGGCTGGGGCAGAGCTGGGGCTGGGCTGGGGCCAGGGCATGGGCAGGGTTGGGGCTGGGCTGGGGCCAGGTCTGGGGCCGGGGGTGGGGCTGGGGCTGGGGCAGGGCTGGGCCTGGGCTGGGGATGAGGCTGGGGTGGGGCTGGGGCTGGGCTGGGGCTGGGGCTAGGCTGGGGCAGGGCTAGGGCTGGGCTGGGGCTGGGCTGGGATCAGGACTGGGCTGGGGCAGGGACTGGGTCAAGGCTGGGGCTGGGGCTGGGGCTGGGCGGTGGCTGGGGCTGGGCAGGGGCAGGGCAGGGGCTGGGGCTGGGCTGGGGGCAGGGATGGGGATGGGGATGGGGATGGGGATGGGGATGGGGATGGGGATGGGGCTGGGGCTGGGGCTTGGGCTGGGGCAGGGCTGGGCCTGGGCTGGGGATGAGGCTGGGGTGGGGCTGGGGCTGGGTCCAGGGCAGGGCTTGGGCTTGGGCTGGTCTTGGGCTGGGCTGGGGTAGGGCTCGCACAGGGCTGGTGCTGTGGCTGGGTCTGGGGCGGGGACTGGGGTCGGGCTGGGGCTGGGTTCGGTGCAGGGCTGGGGCTGGGCTGGGGATGAGTCTGGGGTGGGGCTGGGGCTGGGTCCAGGGCTGGGGCTGGGCTGGGTCTGGGCTGGGGGCAAGGATCGGGTTTGGGCTGGGGCTGGGCCAGGGTTTGGGCTGAGCTGGCACCGGGGCTGGGCTGGGGTAGGGCTGGCACAGGGCTAGGCCTGGGGCTGGGCTGGGGCCGATTCTGGGGCTGGGGCTGGGGCCGGGGCTGGGTCCAGGGCTGTGGCTGGGCTGTGGCTGGAGCTGGGCTGGGGCTGAGGGTGGGGCTGGGGCTGGGCTAGGGCTGGGCTGGGCCCGGGGCAGCGACTGGGGCTGGGTCCAGGGCTGGGGCTGGGCTGTGGCTAGGGCTGGGCTGGGGCAGGGCTGGGGCTGTGGCTGGGGCTGGGCTGGGGCTGGGTCCAGGGCAGGGGCTGAGCTGGGGCTGGGCCTGGGCTGGGGCCGAGGGTGGGGCTGGGGCTGGGGCTGCGGACAGGGCTGGGGCTAGGGCTGAGGTAGGGGTAGGGCTGGCGCTGGATTGGGGCTTGGGCTGGGGCAGGACTAGGCTTGAGGCTGGGCCTTGGGCTGGGGCTGGGGCTGGGTTGGCACAAGGCTGGGGCTTGGTCCAGGGCTGGGGCTGGGCATGGACTGGGACTGGGTAGGGGTAGGGCTGGGACAGGGGCTGGGCTGGGGACGAGGGTGGGGAAGGGCTGGTTCTGGTCATGGACCAGGACATGGCAGGGGTACGGCCGGGGCTGGGGTTGGGCTGGGGCTGGGGCTGGGGCAGGGGCTGCGACTGGTGCTGGGTCCAGGGCTGGGGCTGGGCTGGGGCTGGGCTGGGGGCAGGGCTGGGGCTGGGCCTGGAAACAAGTCTTGGACAGGACTGCGGCTGGGGCGGGACTGGGCCGGGGCTGGGGCTGGGGCTGGGGCTGGGGCTGGTGCTGGGGCAGGGCTGGGGCAGGGCTGGACCTTGGGCTGGGGCTGGGCAGGGGCAGGGCTGGGGCTGGGCCTGGAAACAAGTCTTGGACAGGGCTGGGGCTGGGACTGGGACAGGGCTGGGGCTGGGACTGGGTCCAGGGCTGGGGCTGGGCACAGAGCTAGGCCTTGGGTTGGGTCTGGGGTGAGGGCAGGGCTGGGGCAGGGCTGGGGCAGGACTGGGGCTGGGGCAGGGCTGGGGCTGGGGCAGGGCTTGGCTAGGGCTGGGCTGGGGCCGGGGATGGGGCTGGGGGTGGGGCAGGGCTGGGGCTAGGCTGGGGCGGGGGCTGGGCAGGGGGCAGGGATGGGGATGGGGCTGGGCTGGGCTGGGGGCAGGTAGGGGCTGGGTCCAGGGCTGGGGCTGGGTCGGGGCTGGGTCCAGGGCTGTGGCTAGGCTGTGGCTGGAGCTGGGCTGGGGCTGGGCTAGGGCTGGGCTGGGCCCGGGGCTGTGACTGGGGCTGGGTCCAGGCCTGGGGCTGGGCTGTGGCTGGGGCTGGGCTGGGGCAGGGCTGGGGCTGGGGCTGGGGCTGGGCTGGGGCTGGTCCAGGGCAGGGCTGGGGCTGGGGCAGGGCTGGGCTGGGGCTGGGGATGGGGCCGTGAGTGGGGCTTGGCTGGGGCTGGGGCTGGGGCTGGGGCTGGGCCGGGGCAGGGCTCGGCTGGGGCAGGGCTGGGGCTGGGCTGGGTCTGGGTTCGGTGCAGGGCTGGGGCTGGGGCAGGGCGGGGGCTGGGGCAGGGCTGGGGCCGAGGTTGGGGCTGGGGCTGGCGCTGGGGCTGAGGGCAGGGCTGGGCTAGGGCTGGGGCTGGGGCAGGGGCCGGGGCTGGGGACAGGGCTGGGGCTAAGGCTGGGCTGGGCTGGGGGAACGGCTGGGGCTGGGGCTGGGGCTGGGACTGGGGCTGGGACTGGGGCTGGGGCTTGGGCTGGGGCAGGGCTGGGCCTGGGCTGCGGATGAGTCTGGGGTGGGGCTGGGGCTGGGTCCAGGGCAGGGGCTGGGCTGGGGCTGCGGCTTGGCTGGGGCAGGGGCTGGGGCCGGGGGCAGGGGCTGGGGCTGGGGCTGGGGCTGCTGCTGGGGCTGGGCTGGGGCCGAGGGTGGGGCTGGGGCAGGGCTGGGGCTGGGACTGGGGGCAGGGCTGGGGCTGAGGCTGGGCTGGGCTGGGGGAACGTCTGGGGCTGGGGCTGGGCTGGGCTGGGGCAGGCCTGGGACTGGGGCTGGAGCTGGGTTGGGGCTGAGTGTGGGGCTGGGGCTGGGCTAGGGCTCGGGCGGGGGCGGGGAGTGGGGCAGGACTGGGGCTGGGGCTGGGTCCAGGGTTGGGGCTGGGCGGTGGCTGGGGCTGGGCTGGGGCAGGGCTGGGGCTGGGGCTGGGCTGGGGGCAGGGATGGAGATGGGGCGGGGCTGGGCTGGGGGAACGGATGGGGCTGGGGCTGGGGCTGGGGCTTGGGCTGGGGCAGGGCTGGGCCTGGGCTGGGGATGAGGCTGGGGTGGGGCTGGGGCTGGGTCCAGGGCAGGGGCTGGGCTGGGGCTGGGGCTAGGCTGGGGCGGGGATTGGGACAGGGCTGGGGCAGGAATAGGCTTGAGGCTGGGCCTTGGGCTGGGGCTGGGTTGGCGCAGGGCTGGGGCTGGGGCTGGAACCAAGGCTTTGGCAGGGCTGGGGCTGGGGCTGAGGGCTGGGGCTGGGGACAGGGCTGGGGCCAGAGCTGGGGCAGGGCTGGGCTAGGGCTGGGGCTGGGTTCGGTGCAGGGCTGGGGCTGGGACTGGTTTCAGGGCAGAGGCCGGGCTGGGGCTAGGCTGGGGCTGGGCTGGGGCTAGGCTGGGGCAGGGCTGGGGATGGGCTGGGGCTGGGTCCAGGGTAGGGCTGGGGCTGGGGCTGGGGCAGGACTTGGGCCGGGCTGGGGCTGGGGATGGGCTGAGGGCAGGGCTGGGGCAGGGCTGGGGATGGGGGCTGGGCTGGGGTCAGAGCTGGGGCTGGGCTGGGACTGGGGCTGGCTTCGGGGCATGGCTGGGGCTGGGTCCAGGGCTAGGGCTGGGGCTGGGGCTGGGGCAGGGCTGGGCTAGGGCTGGGCTGGGGCCGGGGCTGTGGCTGTGGCTGGGCTGTGGCAGGTCTGGGGCTGGGGCTGGGCTGGGGTCTGGGCTGGGCCTGGGCTGGGGCCGGGGCTGGGGGCTGGGCTGGGACTGAGGTTGGGGCCGGGGCTGGGGCTGGGCTGGGGGCAGGGCTGGGGCCGGGGCTGGAGCCATGTCTTGGGCAGGGCTGGGGCTGGGCTGGGGGCAGGGCTGGGGCTGGGCCTGGAAACAAGTCTTGGACAGGACTGCGGCTGGGGCGGGACTGGGCCGGGGCTGGGGCTGGGGCTGGGGCTGGTGCTGGGGCAGGGCTGGGGCAGGGCTGGACCTTGGGCTGGGGCTGAGCAGGGGCAGGGCTGGGGCTGGGCCTGGAAACAAGTCTTGGACAGGGCTGGGGCTGGGACTGGGACAGGGCTGGGGCTGGGACTGGGTCCAGGGCTGGGGCTGGGCACAGAGCTAGGCCTTGGGTTGGGTCTGGGGTGAGGGCAGGGCTGGGGCAGGGCTGGGGCAGGGCTGGGGCAGGACTGGGGCTGGGGCAGGGCTGGGGCTGGGGCAGGGCTTGGCTAGGGCTGGGCTGGGGCTGGGGATGGGGCTGGGGGTGGGGCAGGGCTGGGGCTAGGCTGGGGCGGGGGCTGGGCAGGGGGCAGGGATGGGGATGGGGCTGGGCTGGGCTGGGGGCAGGTAGGGGCTGGGTCCAGGGCTGGGGCTGGGCTAGGGCAGGGCTGGGGCTGGGGCTGGGTCGGGGCTGGGTCCAGGGCTGTGGCTAGGCTGTGGCTGGAGCTGGGCTGGGGCTGGGCTGGGGCTGGGGCTGGGGCTGGGCTGGGGCTGGTCCAGGGCAGGGCTGGGGCTGGGGCAGGGGCTGGGCTGGGGCTGGGGATGGGGCCGTGAGTGGGGCTTGGCTGGGGCTGGGGCTGGGGCTGGGGCTGGGCCGGGGCAGGGCTCGGCTGGGGCAGGGCTGGGGCTGGGCTGGGTCTGGGTTCGGTGCAGGGCTGGGGCTGGGGCAGGGCGGGGGCTGGGGCAGGGCTGGGGCCGAGGTTGGGGCTGGGGCTGGCGCTGGGGCTGAGGGCAGGGCTGGGCTAGGGCTGGGGCTGGGGCAGGGGCCGGGGCTGGGGACAGGGCTGGGGCTAAGGCTGGGCTGGGCTGGGGGAACGGCTGGGGCTGGGGCTGGGGCTGGGACTGGGGCTGGGACTGGGGCTGGGGCTTGGGCTGGGGCAGGGCTGGGCCTGGGCTGCGGATGAGTCTGGGGTGGGGCTGGGGCTGGGTCCAGGGCAGGGGCTGGGCTGGGGCTGCGGCTTGGCTGGGGCAGGGGCTGGGGCCGGGGCAGGGGCTGGGGCTGGGGCTGGGGCTGCTGCTGGGGCTGGGCTGGGGCCGAGGGTGGGGCTGGGGCAGGGCTGGGGCTGGGACTGGGGGCAGGGCTGGGGCTGAGGCTGGGCTGGGCTGGGGGAACGTCTGGGGCTGGGGCTGGGCTGGGCTGGGGCAGGCCTGGGACTGGGGCTGGAGCTGGGTTGGGGCTGAGGGTGGGGCTGGGGCTGGGCTAGGGCTCGGGCGGGGGGCGGGGAGTGGGGCAGGACTGGGGCTGGGGCTGGGTCCAGGGCTGGGGCTGGGCGGTGGCTGGGGCTGGGCTGGGGCAGGGCTGGGGCTGGGGCTGGGGCTGGGCTGGGGGCAGGGATGGAGATGGGGCGGGGCTGGGCTGGGGGAACGGATGGGGCTGGGGCTGGGGCTGGGGCTTGGGCTGGGGCAGGGCTGGGCCTGGGCTGGGGATGAGGCTGGGGTGGGGCTGGGGCTGGGTCCAGGGCAGGGGCTGGGCTGGGGCTGGGGCTAGGCTGGGGTGGGGATTGGGACAGGGCTGGGGCAGGACTAGGCTTGAGGCTGGGCCTTGGGCTGGGGCTGGGTTGGCGCAGGGCTGGGGCTGGGGCTGGAACCAAGGCTTTGGCAGGGCTGGGGCTGGGGCTGAGGGCTGAGGGCTGGGGCTGGGGACAGGGCTGGGGCCAGAGCTGGGGCAGGGCTGGGCTAGGGCTGGGGCTGGGTTTGGTGCAGGGCTGGGGCTGGGACTGGTTTCAGGGCAGAGGCTGGGCTGGGGCTAGGCTGCGGCTGGGCTGGGGCTAGGCTGGGGCAGGGCTGGGGATGGGCTGGGGCTGGGTCCAGGGTAGGGCTGGGGCTGGGGCTGGGGCAGGACTGGGGCCGGGCTGGGGCTGGGGTGGGCTGAGGGCAGGGCTGGGGCAGGGCTGGGGATGGGGGCTGGGCTGGGGTCAGAGCTGGGGCTGGGCTGGGACTGGGGCTGGCTTCGGGGCATGGCTGGGGCTGGGTCCAGGGCTAGGGCTGGGGCTGGGGCTGAGGCAGGGCTGGGCTAGGGCTGGGCTGGGGCCGGGGCTGTGGCTGTGGCTGGGCTGTGGCAGGTCTGGGGCTGGGGCTGGGCTGGGGTCTGGGCTGGGCCTGGGCTGGGGCCGGGGCTGGGAGCTGGGCTGGGACTGAGGTTGGGGCGGGGGCTGGGGCTGGGCTGGGGGCAGGGCTGGGGCTGGGCCTGGAAACAAGTCTTGGACAGGACTGCGGCTGGGGCGGGACTGGGCCGGGGCTGGGACTGGGTCCAGGGCTGGGGCTGGGCACAGAGCTAGGCCTTGGGTTGGGTCTGGGGTGAGGGCAGGGCTGGGGCAGGGCTGGGGCAGGGCTGGGGCAGGACTGGGGCTGGGGCAGGGCTGGGGCTGGGGCAGGGCTTGGCTAGGGCTGGGCTGGGGCCGGGGATGGGGCTGGGGGTGGGGCAGGGCTGGGGCTAGGCTGGGGCGGGGGGCTGGGCAGGGGGCAGGGATGGGGATGGGGCTGGGCTGGGCTGGGGGGCAGGTAGGGGCTGGGTCCAGGGCTGGGGCTGGGCTAGGGCAGGGCTGGGGCTGGGGCTGGGTCGGGGCTGGGTCCAGGGCTTGTGGCTAGGCTGTGGCTGGAGCTGGGCTGGGGCTGGGCTAGGGCTGGGCTGGGCCCGGGGCTGTGACTGGGGCTGGGTCCAGGGCTGGGGCTGGGCTGTGGCTGGGGCTGGGCTGGGGCAGGGCTGGGGCTGGGGCTGGGGCTGGGCTGGGGCTGGTCCGGGGCAGGGCTGGGGCTGGGGCAGGGCCTGGGCTGGGGCTGGGGCTGGGGCCGTGAGTGGGGCTTGGCTGGGGCTGGGGCTGGGGCTGGGGCTGGGCCGGGGCAGGGCTCGGCTGGGGCAGGGCTGGGGCCGGGCTGGGGCTGGGTTCGGTGCAGGGCTGGGGCTGGGGCAGGGCGGGGGGCTGGGGCAGGGCTGGGGCCGAGGTTGGGGCTGGGGCTGGCGCTGGGGCTGAGGGCAGGGCTGGGCTAGGGCTGGGGCTGGGGCAGGGGCCGGGGCTGGGGACAGGGCTGGGGCTAAGGCTGGGCTGGGCTGGGGAACGGCTGGGGCTGGGGCTGGGGGCTGGGACTGGGGCTGGGGCTTGGGCTGGGGCAGGGCTGGGCCTGGGCTGCGGATGAGTCTGGGGTGGGGCTGGGGCTGGGTCCAGGGCAGGGGCTGGGCTGGGGCTGCGGCTTGGCTGGGGCAGGGGCTGGGGCCGGGGCAGGGGCTGGGGCTGGGGCTGGGGCTGCTGCTGGGGCTGGGGCTGGGGCCGAGGGTGGGGCTGGGGCAGGGCTGGGGCTGGGACTGGGGGCAGGGCTGGGGCTGAGGCTGGGCTGGGCTGGGGGAACGTCTGGGGCTGGGGCTGGGCTGGGCTGGGGCAGGCCTGGGACTGGGGCTGGAGCTGGGTTGGGGCTGAGGGTGGGGCTGGGGCTGGGCTAGGGCTCGGGCGGGGGCGGGGAGTGGGGCAGGACTGGGGCTGGGGCTGGGTCCAGGGCTGGGGCTGGGCGGTGGCTGGGGCTGGGCTGGGGCAGGGCTGGGGCTGGGGCTGGGGCTGGGCTGGGGGCAGGGATGGAGATGGGGCGGGGCTGGGCTGGGGGAACGGATGGGGCTGGGGCTGGGGCTGGGGCTTGGGCTGGGGCAGGGCTGGGCCTGGGCTGGGGATGAGGCTGGGGTGGGGGCTGGGGCTGGGTCCAGGGCAGGGCTGGGCTGGGGCTGGGGCTAGGCTGGGGCGGGGATTGGGACAGGGCTGGGGCAGGACTAGGCTTGAGGCTGGGCCTTGGGCTGGGGCTGGGTTGGCGCAGGGCTGGGGCTGGGGCTGGAACCAAGGCTTTGGCAGGGCTGGGGCTGGGGCTGAGGGCCGGGGGCTGGGGACAGGGCTGGGGCCAGAGCTGGGGCAGGGCTGGGCTAGGGCTGGGGCTGGGTTCGGTGCAGGGCTGGGGCTGGGACTGGTTTCAGGGCAGAGGCTGGGCTGGGGCTAGGCTGGGGCTGGGCTGGGGCTAGGCTGGGGCAGGGCTGGGGATGGGCTGGGGCTGGGTCCAGGGTAGGGCTGGGGCTGGGGCTGGGGCAGGACTGGGGCCGGGCTGGGGCTGGGGATGGGCTGAGGGCAGGGCTGGGGCAGGGCTGGGGATGGGGCCTCGAATGGGGCAGGACTGGGGCTGGGGCTGGGGCTGGGGCAGGGCTGGGACTGGGGCTGAGGCTGGGCTGGGGGCAGGGCTGTGGCTGGGACTGGGTCCAGAACTGGGGCAGGGCTGGGGCTGTGGCAGGGCTGGGGCTGGGGCAGGACTGGGCTGGGGGCCGGGACCGGGCTAGGGCACAATTGGGCTGGGGATAGGGCTGAGGCTGGGGGCAGGGCTGGGCTAGGGCTGGGGGCAGGACTGGGCTAGCGCTGGGCTGGGGGCCTGATGCTGGGGCTGGGGATGGGGCAGGGCTGGGGCTGGGCTGGGGCGGGACTGGGCTGGGGGCAGAGCTGGGGATGGGGCAGGGCTGGAGTCGGGGCTGGGCCCGGGCCTGGGGCAGGACTAGGCTGGAGGCTGGGCCTTGGGCTGGGGCTGGGTTGGGGCAGGGCTGGGGCCGGGGCTGGAACCAAGTCTATGGCTGGGCTGGGGCTGGGGGGGGGACTGGAGCCGGGGCTGAGGCTGGGCTAGGGTCTGGGCTGGGGCCAGGGCTGCGACTGGGCTGGGTCCAGGGCTGGGGCTGAGCTAGGGCTGGGCTGGGCTGGGGGCAGGGCTGGGGCTGGGGCTGGGGCCAGGGCTTGGGCTGGGGCTGGGCTGGGTCCAGGGCTGGGGCTGGGGCTGGGTCCAGGGCTGGGGCTGGGTGGTGGCTAGGGCTGGGCTGGTGCAGGGCTGGGGCTGGGGGCAGGGCTGGGCCCGAGGATGGGGCAGGGCTGGAGTAGGGCCTGGGGATGGGGCTGGGCTGGGGCAGGAATTGGGCGGGGGTTGGGCCTGTGGCTGTGGCTGAGGCCTGGGCTGGGCTGGGGTAGGGCTGGAGCCGGAGCTGGGGCCAAGGCTGGGAGCAGGGCTGGGACTGAGGTTGGGGCCGGGGCTGGGGCTGGGTTGGGGCCGGCGCTGAAGCAGGACTGGGCTGGAGGCTGGGCCTTGGGCTGGGGCTGGGGCAGGACTGGGGCTGGGACAGGACTGGGGCCGTGGCTGGGGTCGGGGCTGGGAGCAGGGCTGGGACTGAGGTTGGGGCCGGGGCTGGGGCTGGGGCTGGGCTGGGGCCGAGGTTGGGGCTGGGGCTGGGGCTGGGCTGAGGGCAGGGCTGGACTAGGGCTGAGGGTGGGGCTGGGGCTGGGGCTGAGGGCAGGTCTGGGGTTAGGGCTGAGTTAGAGGTAGGGCTGGTGCTGTGCTGGGGCCGGGGCTGGAACCAAGGTTTGGGCAGGGCTGGGGCTGGGGCCGGGGGCTGGGGCTGGGCTGGGGCTGGGGCTGGGCTCGGGCAGGTATGGGGTGGGGGGCTGGGCTGTGGCTGGGGCCAGGGCTGTGGTCAGGGTTGGGGCAGGGCTGGGGCTGTAGCTGGGCTGGGGCAGGGCTGGGGCTGGGGCTGGGGCTGGGGCCGAGGGTGGGGCTGGGGCTGGGGCTGGGGCTGAGTGCAGGGCTGGGCTAGGGCTGGGGCTGGGGCAGGGCTGGGGCTGGGCTGAGGCTGGGCTGCGTTCTGGGCTGGGCCTGGGACAGGGCTGGGACCGAGGCTGGGGCAGGGCTGAGGTAGGGGCTGGAGTAGGGCCTGGGGCCGGGGCTGGGAGCAGGGGTGGTGTAGGGCTGGGGCCGGGGCAGGGGCCGGGGCTGTGAGCAGGGCTGGGACTGAGGTTGGGGGCTGGGGCTGGGGCTGGGTTGGGCCCGGGGCTGGGGCAGGGCTGGTCTAGGGCAGGGGCTGGGGCAGGGCTGGGCTGGGCTGGGACCAGGACTGGGCTGGGGCGGGGACTGGGGCTGGGCTGGGGCTGGGGCTGGGACTGGGGCTGGGTCTCGGGCAGGGCTGGGGCCGGGGCTGGGGCAGGGCTAGGGCCAGTCTGGGGCTCGGGCAGGGATGAGGGCAGGGCTGGGGCAGGGCTGGGGATGGGGCTGGGCTGGGGCAGGCCTGGGACTGGGGCTGGAGCTGGGCTGGGGCCTGAGGGTGAGGCTGGGGCTGGGCTAGGGGCTGGGGCGGGGGCGGGGAGTGGGGCAGGGCTGGGGCTGGGGCTGGGTCCAGGGCTGGGGCTGGGCGGTGGCTGGGGCTGGGCTGGGGCAGGGCTGGGGCTGGCTGGGGCTGGGCTGGGCTGGGGGGCAGGGATGGAGATGGGGCGGGGCTGGGCTGGGGGCAGGGATGGAGATGGGGCAGGGCTGGGCTGGGGGAACGGATGGGGCTGGGGCTGGGGCTGGGGCTGGGGCTGGGGCTTGGGCTGGGGCAGGGGCTGGGCCTGGGCTGGGGATGAGGCTGGGGAGGGGCTGGGGCTGGGTCCAGGGAAGGGGCTGGGCTGGGGCTGGGGCTAGGCTGGGGCGGGGATTGGGACAGGGCTGGGGCAGGACTAGGCTTGAGGCTGGGCCTTGGGCTGGGGCTGGGTTGGCGCAGGCTGGGGCTGGGGGCTGGAACCAAGGCTTTGGCAGGGCTGGGGCTGGGGCTGGGCTAGGGCTGGGGCAGGGGCCGGGGCTGGGGACAGGGCTGGGGCCAGAGCTGGGGCAGGGCTGGGCTAGGGCTGGGGCAGGACTGGGGCCGGGCTGGGGCTGGGCTGGGCCCGGGGCTGTGACTGGGGCTGGGTCCAGGGCTGGGGCTGGGCTGTGGCTGGGGCTGGGCTGGGGCAGGGCTGGGGCTGGGGCTGGGCTGGGCTGGGGCTGGTCCCGGGGCAGGGCTGGGGCTGGGGGCAGGGGCCGGGGCTGGGTACAGGGCTGGGGCTAAGGCTGGGCCGGGCTGGGGGAACAGCTGGGGCTGGGCTGGGGCTGGGACTGGGGCTGGAGCTTGGGCTGGGGCAGGGCTGGGCCTGGGCTGCGGATGAGTCTGGGGTGGGGGCTGGGGCTGGGTCCAGGGCAGGGGCTGGGCTGGGGCTGCTTCTTGGCTGGGGCAGGGGCTGGGGCCGGGGCAGGGGTTGGGGCTGGGGCTGGGCTGCTGCTGGGGCTGGGCTGGGGCCCAGGGTGGGGGCCTGGGGCAGGGCTGATGCTGGGACTGGTTTCAGGGCAGAGGCTGGGCTGGGGCTAGGCTGGGGGCTGGGCTGGGGCTAGGCTGGGGCACCGGCTGGGGATGGGCTGGGGCTGGGTCCAGGGTAGGGCTGGGGCTGGGGCTGGGGCAGGACTGGGGCCGGGCTGGGGCTGGGGATGGGCTGAGGGCAGGGCTGGGGCAGGGCTGGGG